>NW_022605693.1:0-1871 GCF_008692025.1 Phocoena sinus | reverse complement strand
AGAAAGCTGGAGTAGCAATTCTCATATCAGACAAAATAGACTTTAAAATAAGGACTATTAAAAGGGACAAAGAAGGACACTACATAATGATCAAGGGATCGATCCAAGAAGAAGATATAACAATTGTAAATATTTATGCACCCAACATAGGAGCACCTCAATACATAAGGCAAATACTAACAACCATAAAAGGGGAGATCAACAGTAACACATTCATAGTAGGGGACTTTAACACCCCACTTTCACCCATGGACAGATCATCCAAAATGAAAATAAATAAGGAAACACAAGCTTTAAATGATACATTAAACAAGATGGACTTAATTGATATTTATAGGACACTCCATCCAAAAACAACAGAATACACATTTTTCTCAAGTGCTCATGGAACATTCTCCAGGATAGATCATATCTTGGGTCACAAATCAAGCCTTGGTAAATTTAAGAAAACTGAAATTGTATCAAGTATCTTTCCGACCACAACGCCATGAGACTAGATATCAATTACAGGAAAAGATCTTTAAAAAATACAAACACATGGAGGCTAAACAATACACTACTTAATAATGAAGTGATCACTGAAGAAATCAAAGAGGAAATAAAAAATTCCTAGAAACAAATGACAATGGAGACACAACGACCCAAAACCTATGGGATGCAGCAAAAGCAGTTCTAAGGGGGAAGTTTATAGCAATACAAGCCCACCTTAAGAAGCAGGAAACATCTCGAATAAACAACCTAACCTTGCACCTCAAGCAATTAGAGAAAGAAGAACAAAAAAACCCCAAAGCTAGCAGAAGGAAAGAAATCATAAAAATCAGATCAGAAATAAATGAAAAAGAAATGAAGGAAACAATAGCAAAGATCAATAAAACTAAAAGCTGGTTCTTTGAGAAGATAAACAAAATAGATAAACCACTAGCCAGACTCATCAAGAAAAAAAGGGAGAAGACTCAAATCAATAGAATTAGAAATGAAAAAGGAGAAGTAACAACTGACACTGCAGAAATAAAAAAAATCATGAGAGATTACTACAAGCAACTCTATGCCAATAAAATGGACAATCTGGAAGAAATGGACAAATTCTTAGAAATGCACAACCTGCCAAGACTGAATCAGGAAGAAATAGAAAATATGAACAGACCAATCACAAGCACTGAAATTGAAACTGTGATTAAAAACCTTCCAACAAACAAAAGCCCAGGACCAGATGGCTTCACAGGTGAATTCTATCAAACGTTTAGAGAAGAGCTAACACCTATCCTTCTCAAACTCTTCCAAAATATAGCAGAGGGAGGAACACTCCCAAATTCCTTCTACGAAGCCACCATCACCTTGATACCAAAACCAGACAAGGATGTCACAAAGAAAGAAAACTACAGGCCAATATCACTGATGAACATAGATGCAAAAATCCTCAACAAAATACTAGCAAACAGAATCCAACAGCACATTAAAAGGATCATACACCATGATCAAGTGGGGTTTATTCCAGGAATGCAAGGATTCTTCAATATACGCAAATCTATCAATGTGATAAACCATATTAACAAATTGAAGGAGAAAAACCATATGATCATCTCAATAGATGCAGAGAAAGCTTTCGACAAAATTCAACACCCATTTATGATAAAAACCCTCCAGAAAGTAGGCATAGAGGGAACTTTCCTAAACATAATAAAAGCCATATATGACAAGCCCACAGCAAACATCATCCTCAATGGTGAAAAACTGAAAGCATTTCCACTAAGATCAGGAACAAGACAAGGTTGCCCACTCTCACCACTCTTATTCAACATAGTTTTGGAAGTTTTAGCCACAGCAATCAGAGAAGAAAAGGAAATAAAAGGAATCCAAATTGGACAAGAAGA
>NW_022605692.1:0-2425 GCF_008692025.1 Phocoena sinus | reverse complement strand
ATCAACAGTAACACAATCATAGTGGAGGACTTTAACACCCCACTTTCACCAATGGACAGATCATCCAAAATGGAAATAAATAAGGAAGCACAAGCTTTAAATGATACATTAAACAAGATGGATTTAATTGATATTTGTAGGTCATTCCATCCAAAAACAACAGAATACACTTTCTTCTCAAGTCTCATGGAACATTCTCCAGGATAGATCATATCTTGGGGCAAATCAAGCCTTACTAAATTTAAGAAAATTGAAATTGTATCAAGTATCTTTTCTGACCACAACACTATGAGACTAGGTATCAGTTACAGGAAAAAGTCTGTAAAAAATACAAACACAAAGAGGCTAAACAATACACTACTAAATAACCAAGAGATCACTGAAGAAATCAAAGAGGAAATCAAAAAATACCTAGAAACAAATGTGAATGAAAACACAACGACCCAAAACCTATGGGATGCAGCAAAAGCAGTTGTAAGAGGGCAGTTTATAGCAATACAATCCTACCTCAAGAAACAAGAAACATCTCAAACAAACACCCTAACCTTACACGTAAAGCAATTAGAGAAAGAAGAACAAAAAAAAAAAAAAAAAACAAAGTTAGCAGAATGAAAGAAATCATAAAAATCAGATCAGAAATAAATGAAAAAGAAATGAAAGAAATAAGAGCTAAGATCAATAAAACTAAAAGTTTGTTCTTTGAGAAGATAAACAAAACTAATAAACCACTAGTCAGACACATCAAGAAAAAAAGGGAGAGGACTCAAATCAATAGAATTAGAAATGAAAAAGTAGTACAACTGACATCACAGATATACAAAGAACACTAAGAGTCTACAAGAGCAACCATTTGCCAATAAAATGGAAAATCTACAGCAAATGAACACATTTTTACAGAGGTACAATCACCCAGAACTGAACCAGGAAGAACTGGAATATACGAACTGACCAATTCCCACTCCTGAAATTGAATCAGTCATTTACAAAGTCCCAAGAAACAGAAACTCAGGACCAGATGGCTTCACAGGGAATTCTACCATACATTTAGAGAAGAGTTAACACCTATCCTTCTGCAAATCTTCCAAAAATTTGCAGAGGTAGGAGCACTTCTGAACTCATTCTATGAGGCCACAGTCTCCCTGATTAAAAAAAGAAAACATAGACAAAAATATCATACACAGAAAAGATAATTACAGGCCCATATCACAGATGAACATAGACACCAAAGTCATGAACACAATATTAGCAAACAGAATCCATCAATACATTAAAAGGATTATGCATCATGATCAAGTGAGATTTCCCGCAGTGATGCAAGGATTTTTCAATATCCACAAATCAATCAGTGTGATACATCAATTGAACATAAAGAACATATGATCCTTTCTAGAGAGGGAGGGAAAGCTTTTGATAAAATTCAACATCCATTTATGATAAAAAAAAAACTCTGTAGACGGTGACACAGAAGAAACATACCTCAATGTAATACAGGTCATATATGACAAACCCGGCACTAGCATCATACTTGATGGTGAAAAGCTGAAAGAATTTTCTCGAAGATAATGAACAACAAGATCATGAACATGCCCATTCTCACCACTTTTATATAACATACGGTTCAAAGTCCTAGCCAGAGCAACAGAGGAGAAAAATTAAAAAAAGTATCCAACTTGTAAAAGAAGAAGTAAACCTGTCATTTTTTGCAGATGACATGCTAGTACACATAGAAAAGTCAAAGAGGCAAACAGAAAACTGCTAAAACTCAACAATGAATTCAGTAAACCTGCAGGATACAAAATTATTACCGAGAAATCTGGTTCATCTCTATACACTATCAGTGAAAGATCCGAAGGAGAAACTCAGGAAACAATCCCATTTATAATAGCATCAAATAGAAGAAACTAGTTTAGAGATCAACCTACTAAGGAGGCAAAAGACCCTTACTCCAAAAACTATAAGATGTTGATGAAAGAAATTAAAGCCGACACACACAGATGAAAAGACCTCTTCTTGGATGGGAAGAATCAATATAGTTAAAATTATCGCACTGTTCAGAACGATCTACAGATCCAATGAAATCCCTATCAAATGACCAAGGGCATTGTTTGCAGAACTACAACACAAAATATTTAAATCTGTATGGAAACACAAAGGACCCTGAGTGACCACAACAATCTTGGGAAAGAGGAAAGAAGCTGAAGGAATCACTCTCCCTGTCTTCAGACTATAATACCAGGCCACAGTAATCAAAACAGTATGGCCTACTGGCAAAAAAACCCAACATATAGATCAATGAAACAGGAAAGAAAGCACAGAAAGAAACCATTCAGCTATGGTCAATTAATTTAAGACAAAGGAGGCGAGAATATACGATGGAGAAAATACCGTCTATTCAATAAGTGGTGCTGGGAAAACTGGACAGCTA
>NW_022605691.1:0-3676 GCF_008692025.1 Phocoena sinus | reverse complement strand
TCTTTCTCCTACTTTACTATGGGACCCTTAAGAGAAGATCAAATTAAATTCATTTAGCTACTCACCAAACTTAGGAGCAGCTAAAACCCAGTTTGATGGATTTTATATCTCCTCCTCTTCCAGTGAACCTCAAGGCAGAGCTTGGTGAGTCTTGTTTCTTCTCATGCCCTGTGTAGAAGTTGTTCCCCTTTTCACACCTGTTCTGGGTCTCTCATTGAATGTTGTTTCTTTCAGAAAGGCGAAGGGCATTATACAATGAAGGTAAGAGACTCTGTCATGTCAATTGATGTCCTGATGACCAACAAGTTCTCAGCTCCCTATCCTTAGAGGAAAAGACTAGAGGATTGAATGATGATTAGTGGAAGAGAAATAAGGGGAAGGAAGAAAAATTCAAGGCCCCAGATTAATGTCTCATCTCGTCTTACCTCTATTTGTTCTGTTTTAGATTGGAAGAAGGCCTTGCTATATCCTGGTACGTAACTCTATGGACCTAGTCTTGCCAAGTGCCTCTGGTATTCTGAGCATAATAAGCAGAGTCATAAACACACACACACACACACACACACACACACTTGAAAGTTGTGAAAATTTATTTGGTATCACTCTGTAGTATTTTGTATTTGGAGGCTCAAATAATCAGTTGTCTTCCAGAGCTAATGATGAAGGAGAAGTAATGGCTGCCTGGTCAGTCCCACCACATGGCTAGGGTAGGACTCAGCAAGAATTGTTAGCTCATCCACTATGAAGAAGGAAGGGACAGAACTCAGAGTGATTTTGATGAATAAAGAGAGATTGGGAACAATAAAGAATATATTATATCAGCACTTCTACTCTACAAATAAAGTTTAAAAGAGCAGAAAATGTATTATATTTTATATTTGGAAAATATATTAACTATGATTTCACTTATTTTACCTATTTGAAATAAAAAAGGTAAAATTCAATATATAGGGAGAAGGTTTATGTGTTAAAAAGTTGAAAAACAACTTTTAAAAATATTTGAACATCATTTGCAAAAATAAGTTTATCTGGTGGTGGGGAAATTGGCTATATTTATACCTTCTAAAATTTGTCCATGTATTCTGTGGGTTTATAACTTGTGTGTGTGTGTGTATGTGTGTGTGTAATATAGAGTTGGACCTCAAAAGCACACCAGGTCATTTCTTGAATATGTATCTGTGCCATTTTTATATGCCAGACATTGTGCTAGATGTTGGTGGTACAAACTATTATACTCTGACCCTGTGAAACAAAGTCCATTGGGAGAAGTAAGCCAAGAAACAGGCAACTACGCACAGCCTGATAAGTGCTTTGATGAGAGGAGGTCCTCCCACAGATTAAAGTTGATTAAGCAGTTTCTGTTGAGTTTTCTTTCATGAGATACTGAAAAATATTCCCGTGTTTCTAAAGGAGTGAGCAAAGTACTAAGAATGACTTTTAGTTCCAACTCTACCAATTACAGCTGAGAAATCAGGTTCTTTTCTCTTTTTTGCGCTGACTGTCCTTATCTCTAAGACAAAAAGACTGGAATACATGATCTCAGATGTCCTCCTTGACTCATATATTCATAGATTCTATGCATCTGAGTGCTACACTCTGACAGGAGCGCAGTTTAGTGAGAGACCGCAGTGCTGCTCCAATCAAGAATTATGGATATGTCCTTATCTGCCTATTGTCCCAAGACTTTATGAGAATACCCAATCTTTAAATAAAATCACAAGTCCTGTCATAAGAGAAGTGGCCACAGGCAGAAGCAATCCTATTTCTCATGAGGAATCTGTCCCTGGAGAAAAATATAAGCAATCTGATTACAATCTGGGTCAAAGTAATAATGGCCCATTTAAATGCCTTAGTCATAAGCTTAAACTCTACTCTGAGGAGATCACAGGCTAGAAAAACTATAAATAAAATGGAATAGAATAAAATTAAATTAAATTTAAAAATACAGTTTATAGCTCTCATAGTCAATGATGAGGTCCATAAAGGTCTTGAGAGCATAGTAGAGGGGCATGTAGAGCATTAGACCCTGCTCCAGGGGTCTCCAAACCTGGCTCAGACTGGAGAATACGTCCCAGCTTCGGGCTGAAATATGTGATAGTTTCTAGTGTGAGACAGAGTGCAAAAATCATACTATTTGTCCTGTAGTTTCTGGATACTACCAGAGTTTGAGGGGTTTAGAGGAGGAAGAAAATGTTGACAAGAGAACGTGACGAGTCAGGGAAGGAAGCATCTTACCTCCTTTTCATTCCCTGGGTATGCTTCTGTCCCAGTTTCAACTTGTATTGCTCTTTTTCAGACTGGAGGAAGGAACAGTTCCAACCTGGTAAGTTGTTCTTTATCTTTTTGACTCCCTTCCAACCTTCCCTCTGAGACCCCACTTTTCTTTCCTAACATCATCTCCTCGCTGAAAACACAGAGGCAATATTGTTCTGGTAAAGAGAGGGAAGAAACATCAAAATCATTAAATATTAGCCTGAACTGAAAATTGCTGCTAGGCTTAGCTACTCTGGTCGTGATTCCATTTTCAAATATTGGCACAGCTTCCTCGTCTATGGGGTCCACTTGGTTCTAAAACAGAAATTAAGATAGCCCCTCAGCTGAGGAGACCCCAAACTAAGTAAGAAGTGCTCAAAATAGCAAGTTAGCTGTTCTTTGTAGAGAGGTCAGCTCACTTGGATCCTGTTACTAATTGAGGAACATAGGTCTAATTTGCAGAGGACACGGAACGAACACCATTCTCCAATAAACACTTCAAGTCACCTGCTCACTCTGGCATTCTGCCAAGACACTGACCTATATATCTGCATAGATAGGATAAGATGAGTAGCCTAGAACTCAAGATGAGAGCACATCAGCCGCCCCCCAGCACCACCTCCCCCAACACACATGTTCAGAGAGGATGCATTCTATCCCTACTCCTTACACATTTGCTCTGTTTTGTTAAGTTTTCCCTTGTAACAAAACAGTTACAGGGGAAACAGTTTTCTGAAATATACAATGTTGGCCTTTTCCTTTCCTTTTCTTTTCTTCCAGTTCTTGTGACTCTAAACCATGAAAACCTTCATGAGGACAATTCTGACCCAGAGAGAGAAGAGATCGTCAGAGAGGAAACACGGGTATTATTATGTAATAAGCAAGGAGACTGCAACCTTATCAAATTGGTCAGAAAGAATTCACTTCAGGGAGACATTACTGGGAGGTGGACGTTGAGGACACTGATGAGTGGACTCTAGGCATTTATGAGAAGCCAACAGAGAGGAGTGTGTTACTCAGCCATCTACAAAAGAAGAAGTTCAGCGTCTTAGAGAAGAAGGGACGTGAATACAGGGCTCTCATCTGTTCTCCCCAAAACATTTTCCTGGAAGAGCCTCTCCTGATAGAAAAGTGTCCACGAAAGATTGTGATTTTCTTGGATTATGAGGATAGTGACATTTCTTTCTATAACATGACTGACAGAACCCACATCTTCTCTTTCACCCAGGCCAACTTCTCTGGGTCACTCTACCCTTACTTCAAACTTAAATCCATGGAGCTCTCCCCATCTGTACAATATTAAGTGACTTAGAAGAAGAACCTATAAACCATGAAGATAGTAGCCCATTCTCTGTAAGCCCTAGGACCACTGATTATGAGGCCTCTTGGCTTAAGTCTCCATGAATCTGCATGACCAAAGTTT
>NW_022605690.1:0-4420 GCF_008692025.1 Phocoena sinus | reverse complement strand
GCCAAAGTATTTCAAAATGTGGCACATATTTCAAGAAAACCATTTGAAGGACTAAGCTGTAATAACCGTTTGAAAAATAAAAGGACATGCCTGAAAGCTCAATTTCAAAGGATTATGAGACACATGCAAATCCAACCACACAGAGGTATCAGCTCACACCATTCAGAATAACCATCAGGAAAGAAACTACAAACGATCAATGCTGAAGAGGTTGTGGAGAAATGCATACCCTTAATTTGAAGTGGGACGTAACCTGGTAAGAGCCACTAATGGGAACAGAGTGGAGGTGCCTTTAAAAGGTAAACATTGAGCTACTATATGATCCAGAAGGCCCACTCCTGGGCCTATAACATAAGAAGACATAATTGGAAAGACACAGGCAGGCAAATCTGCACTGCAGCAGTATTACAATAGCCAAGACATGGAAGCAACCTAAAGTCCATCAACAGGTGAGTGGACAAAGAGGAACTGTTACATGTAGAGATGGAATATTAGCTCGGGGAAAAAATGAAACAGTGCCATTTGCAGCACCATAGATAAGTCTAGAGGTAATCATGCAACTTGTAGTAAGTGAGAAAGTGAGACACCTAACGTATATCACTTATAGGTGTTACCTAAAAATTGATACCAACGAAGATATTTCCACAGAGAAAGGCAATCACAGATTCATTAAACAAACTTATGGTTCCCCAAATTGAAAGGTGTGAGGATTGAATACATTACGATATTGAGGTTAACAGAGATATACAAACACATGTGAAATATATAATCACCAAAGACCTACGGAATACCAAGAGAAGACTACTGAACATTGTGTCATAACCTACCTGGGAAAAGGTTCCAAAGAAGAATAGATATATGTATATGTGTGAAAGAACCACATCTTGCACACCTAGAACAACAAAAAAAAAAATTGTAATCAAAATTTGCTGCGATAAAAAATAAAAATTAAATTAAAAATATGAACAAGAGATAATGAGACATAAACTGAAAGGAATTTTTCCCGGCACATTCCATTCTAATATTCAACCTAGAACAGGACTTCCATTAAGGCTCTGTTGCCCTGGTAACCAGATTTGGTAAAGGAGAGATGCTGCCGCCTTGTGGCTGTTTCACACAACAGCAGCTTTAAACCAAGAGGTAATGGTCACTTAATATTCAGAATATGTGCAGTACTGTAAAGGACACCGGGCCTCAAAAAATGTCCGGGGGTCGTAATCGGCCAGAAAATTCAAAAGACGTCAACATTTCAAGAAGACAATGTCAAGAGGCATACTTTACGCACATTTTGTCTTTTCTCTTTTTTCTCTTTAAAATAAAAGGGAATTGAAAATGCACAACATCAGCAATGAATAAAGCCATGCAAATCCAATTACAGAAATGTTCACCTCACAGCCGTCAGAATGTTCTTCAGCAAAAAGTCTACAAAGAATAAATGCTGGAGGGGTTTCAGAGAACTGTGTACCCTCCAGCTGCTGGGGGGATGTAAACTGGTAACAGCCAGTAGTGAGAACATAATGGAGGTGCGTTTAAGGGTAAAAATTGAGCTACCATGTGATCTGGTAGGTCCTTTGATGCGCCTATCACCTGAGCAGAGCAGAATGGAAAAGACACAGGCTGGCAATCCTGCATTGCAGGAACATTTAACATAGCCAAGACTTGGAAGAAACCAAAACGTCCATCAACAGAAAAACGTACAAAGAGGAAGTGGTCCATGTAAACAATGGAATATTAGCCATGGAAAACAATGAAACAGTGCCATTTGCACCACCATATAAAGACCTAGAGATAATCACCCAACTTGAAGTAAGAAAGAAAGTGAAAGACAGATATCCTATGACGTCACTTCTAGGTGTTACCTAAAAGTTGATACTCATGAACTTATTTCCAAGAGAAGGAAAAGCATGGATTAAGAAAAAAAATTATGTTTAACCAAATGGAAAAGTGTAAGGAATGTGTGAATTAGGATATGGGTGTTAACAGACATGTACTAATACATATGAAATATATAATCACAAAATACCTACGGAATACCAAGAGAGGTCTAGGCAACACTCGGTAATAACCTACACAGTAAAGAATGCAAAGATAAATGACAGATACATTGATATAAGGAACCAGATTATGTACACCTAGGAGAAACAAAATATTTTTATCAAGTTTGCTCTGATAATTAATAAAAATTAAATTTATAAAACAAACAAGAAGTAAGGAGATATAAGCTCTTGGGGATGTGCTCTGGCACATTCCACTCTAATTTGCAGCCTACTAACACGATTTCCAGGAAGGTTCTGCTGCCCAAAAACCCAGCGTTGGAAATGTAGAAATTCTGCTGCCTTGTGGCCGTTTCCTGCAAGAGCGGCTTTAAACCCACAGCGAACGGTCACTTAACATTCACAAGGACTCAGGGCTGCAAAGGACACCTGCCCTAAACAACTGTGCTGAGGTAGGGAATGGACAATAAAATTCAAAACTGGCAAATTTTTCAAGACGATAGTATGAAGAGGTAAGTTTGACTCACTCTCTTGTTTAAAAAAAGGAAAATGGGTGAAAGCTCAACCTCAGGAATTATTAGACTCATGCAAATCTAATCAACAAAAAGGTTTCAACTCACACCAGTCGACTGACCATCAGCAAAAGGTCTACAAACAATAAATTCTGAAGGGGATTTAGAGAACTGTGTACCCTCTAGCTGCTGGTGAGATGTAAAGTGGTAACAGCCAATAATGAGAACAGAAAGGAGCTACGATTAAAAGTAAAAATTGAGGTACCATTCGATGCAGCAGTCACACCACTGGGCCTCTCACCTGAGAAGACCAGAGTCGAGAAGACCTGGGCTGCAAAAGCTGCACTGCAGCCCTATTCACAATAGCCAAGACGGTGAAGCAACCAAAATGTCCACCAACAGATGTATGGATGAAGAAGAAGTGGTCCACGTTCACAATAGAATATTAGCCATGGAAAACAATGAAACACTGCTATTTGAGTCGCCATAGATGAGCTTGGAGATAAATCACAGAATATGAGGTAAGTCAGAAAGCAAAAGACCTATATCCTATGATATCACTTATAGGCGTTATCTAATAACTAACACAAATGAACATATTTCCACAGAGAAAGGCACTCACAGACTTAGAAATTAAGTATGCTTATCTAAAAGGAAAGGTGGGCAGAATAGATAAATTAAGATTAGCGTTACCATACGTATACAAATACATATTATAAACATATATCAAAAAGACGGACTATATAGCAAGGGAGGTCTACGGAACACTCTGTAATATTTTACATGGGAAGAGGATCTGAACATGAATAGACATATATATTGTACAAATGAACTAGATTGTGTACATCTGGACAAACAATATCTAATCATTACCCCGATTAAATAAATTTTAAAAACCAAGAAGAAGTAATGAGACATAAACTTATGGGCATTCCTCCTGGCACATTCCATTCTAACTTAAAACCTAGGACCACGACCTTCCAGAAAGGCTCTGCTGCCCTAGTACCCAGATTTGGGAAAGGACAAATGCTGCTTCCTTGTGGCCGTTTCCCACAACAGCAGCTTTAAACCCAGTGCTAATGGTCACTAAATATTCACCAAACTTGCAGTTCTGTAATGACATCTGCCCTCCAAAAAAATCCTGGGGTCAAATATCGACCAAAAATTCAAAATAGGGCAACGTTCCAAGAAGACAGCTTCAAGAGATATATTGTACTCACACTTTATTTTTAACAGAAAGGAAAAAGGCTTGGAAAATGATGAATTTTAGGAATTTTTAAAGTCATGCAAACCCAAATTACAAAAACCTATCAGGTTACAGCACTCAGATTGGCCATTAGCAAAAATGCTGCAAACTATAAATGCTGAAGGGATTATGGAGAAGTTCGTACCCTCTGTTCTAAGGGAGACACTAATGAAAACACAATGGAGGTGCTTTGAAAAGGTAAACATTGAGCTACTAGTCAATCAGTCACACCCACTGCTGGGCCTATCACCTAAGAAAATGAGAATCAAAAAGTCACAGGCTGGCAATCTTGCACTCCAGCAATATTTAATATAGCCAACACTTGGAAGCAACGAAAATGTCCATCAACAGAGGAATGCACCAAGAAGTGGTCCATATACACAATGGAATATTACTCCGATAAAAATATAAATTAAATTTCAAAAACAAACAAAAGTAAGGAAGCATCAGCTTTTGGGGGTTTATCCGGGCACATTCCACTCTAATTTATAACCGAGGAAGACCACTGGCCGGAAGATCTGTTTCCCTAGTACCAGCACGGGGAACAAAGAAAGGCTGCCGCAATCTGGCCGTTACCTGCAAAAGCAGCTTTAAAGCCTGTGCTAATGGTCACTTCATGTGAACAAGTACTGCAGGGCTGTAAATGAAAACCTGCCCTCAAAATGTTT
>NW_022605689.1:0-5977 GCF_008692025.1 Phocoena sinus | reverse complement strand
TTTACAATATCTAGGTAATGGAAGCAACCTAAATGCCCACAGACAGACGAATGCATAAAGATGTGGTACATATATAAAATGGAATATTACTAAGCCATAAAAAGGAATGAAATTGGGTCATTTGTAGAGACATTGATGGATCTAGAGACTGTCATACAGAGTGAAGTAAGTCAGAAAGAGAAAAACAAAACAAATCTTGTATATTAATGCATATATGTGGAACCTAGAAAAATTGTACAGATGAACCGTTTTGCAAGGCAGAAATAGAGCAACAGATGTAGACAACAAACGCATGGACACCAAGGGCGGAAAGCTGTTGGGGGGGGTGGTGGTGGGAGGAGTTGAGAAATTGGGATTGGCATGTATACATTTATATGTATAAAATAGATAACCAATAAGAACCTGCTGTATAAGAAATAAAATAAAATTCAAAATTAAAAAAATAGAATAAAAAAAGTAAAACAGAAAAAATACACTGCCCTTCACATACATGTATTTATATGAATAAATTATTTCCATGCATATATCTGTAAATACAGAAAAGAGGAATAAAATCTACCTTGAACCAAAAACGAAAAAAAGAAAAAGGAAAACAGAACCCACCAGTTACACAGAGGAAAATCGTATCAGGGCACTTGCTCCAGTTGTAAACAATTCTGAAGTTGGTCAGTGGTGGGGAATCATCTCCCATTCAGCCAGCAGGCCCCACGCAACAAGCGTCCTCATTGCAAAGCTGGGGGACACTGCTGAGGCGTCTGTGAGCAAACGTGGGCCGAACCTCAGGTCAGCTGCTGCTGAAATGTTCCCACCCTTCCCAGGTAAAACACCTGAATATGTACAAGGACTTGAAATCCTAGAGGAAGGGCCATGGAACCACATGAGCGACAGCATGCCAGCCGACTTGGTGCCTGCAGGCCAGCCAGGATGGTCCTGGCCCTGGGTGCTCTTCTGGAAGCTTTCCATTTCCCTGCCTGAGATACCCCTGCTGTCCCGGCCCCCACTGCTTTCTTCCTTCCTCACCTCTGCCCAGGGAGAAATTCCAGCGGCAGCTATGGGTGACACATCCTCTTCTTTAGCAGGTGGCATCTTGGCAACTGCTGCAGAAAGTCCAGCAGAGCCCCACTCACACTGGGCCACCCACAAAGCCGTGGCCTCTCACTCCCTCCCACCAGCCCAGCCCCGAAACCGCTGACAGGGCAGAGAAAATGGCGTCAGGCACAGCTACAGGGGCTCTTGCTGTCTGGAGCGGTGTTTATATTGATCTCAACCCAGGCACACCTGGGGAGGGCTGGCCGGCACGGTCAGGCTTCTCAGGCCAGCCAATAATCACCCCTCAGGGGCTCACACTTGCAGAAAATGGAACTTGCTGAATCGGCCAGGTCCAAGGAACAGGTGTGGGCCCCTGAGAGTCAGGATAGAAAAGGGGCTGCAGCTCTGGTTTCTTTTCTAATCATATTATCTGGCCCATGTGTGGGAGACAACTTCAAGAAAACCCTCTCCTAATGAGAGGAACCCAGGAGTCAGGGACAGGAGGGGTGGGTGGTGGGTGGAGACAGAGGCCTGGTGCCCCGGGTGCAGTGGAAGTCTCTGGAAGACCAGGTGGAGGGAGGCCGCACAGAGTGATGCCCAGGGTCACAGACCTGTTGGAGCTGCTCTTTGTTAGTTCAAGTCCTGCTCTGAGGTGCTCTGTGTCAGATCTGAGCGACAGGTGAGCTGGGAGTGCTCTGCAATGAGGGCTATGTGCACGGTTCCTGTGTGCCCAGCCCTGCCACGGTACCTGCAAGTATAGCTCTGTATCATGGGAGGGGCCTGATCACGAGAGCCCCATGGGCTGCAGGGGACCTGCCCAGGGAACCCCATATCCTGGGAGGGGCCTGACCACGAGAGCCCCGTGGGCTGGGGTTGGGGTGGGGTACCTGCTCGGGTGAGCTCCATATCCTGGGATTGGCCTGACCTCGAGAGCCCCATGGGCTGCTGGAGTCCTGGTAAAGGATGTAAGGACAGTCAGTGAAGCCATCGAGGATATACCTCCAGTAGTTCCTAAATCCTACACCCTGCTGGTCATTCTACCAACCACCAGGACTTGGTATTCTGTATTAGCCTTCAATGATGCCTTCTTTTGTATTCCATTATTCCCAGAGTCACAAGACATTTTGGCTTGTGAGTGGCAGGACTCAACATACAACTAAAACAATACTTCCGGGCTGTCTTGCCCCAAGGGTTCAAAAATTCCTACACCATCTTTGGGGAAAGCTCAGCTAAAGACCTAAAAGTTCTACCTCTGGAAAAGGAAACACTCCTTCAATATGCAGACGACATTCTGATCGCCAGCCCTACTAAGGAGGCCTCTGAACTACCAAGCCAATAAAGGATAGAAGTTGTCCAAGAAAAAGCTCAAATATCACAGACTACGGTGACCTGCCTGGGCTTCATTCTCACAGAAGGTCGGAGAAACCCATCCCAGGAAAGGAAAGAAACAATTTACAGCCTTACCCCTCTCTAAAACTAGAAGACAGCTTAGGGGTTCCTGGAGAGGCCAGGGTTTGCTGCTTCTGGATCCCTAACTACAGTCTACTAGCTGGGCCTCTATATGAAACACTGAAAGGAAAAGATGATGATCCTTTTGAATAGAATCCAGAAGTGGCCTTTCAAGAATGGAAAGAGCAGTCAATTCAGACCCTTGCCCTGGAACTCCCTAATTTAGCTAAACCCTTTGACCTTTACATTCCTCGTGAAAGGTGAATCGCCATTGGAGTATTAGTGCAAACACTGGGACCACTTGAAATGGAACAATGCAAGAATGCCATCCAGGTAGGATAAACTACGGTCACCAGGGGGCTTGGCCCACTGCCACATCTGGCCAAGATACTGGCGATATCTAAAAACCTGGAAATCAGCAGCCCAAAAGGCCACCTCCCTCCTAAGGGAAAAGGACCCCACGTGGTGATCCTAACCCCCAACCATGCCCTGAAATTGCAGGGTTTGCTCCGTGGGCACACTGACCTCGAGTGAGGAGGCCCTCCAACTCCAACCTCCAGAGAGATAACCGGGAGCAACGGGGCACCATGACGACTCGTGTGACCATCACTTGACCTGGAGTTTCTCTCATAAAACAACAAGAGTGTGTCCCAAAAGAGTAGACTACTGCTTGCAGGACTTACTGCATCCAGAGGGGAGCTAATAATCTTGCCGGGGGAACCGTATATCACGCTGTCACCATAGAAAAGCCTACAGACACCGTGATGATGGTGGCCAATAAGACCGGCTGGACTCCTGTTTACTTCAAAAGGCTGTTGACTCAGTGGCCATCATGGTCCTTCATCACCACTGACCCTGGAGTGTCTGGGAGTTGAGCGGGCAGGGTCCTGACACCTGGTGCTGTTTTTACCTTAATTCAGGGGCCTAATTGAAGAAAGCGCAGACTACTGGTCAGAGCATCTAGGCTGGCAGAAACGGTCAGCCTAAGGTGGCCGAACAAATGTGGGGCGGGGTGAAACTGGACCTCACAGCGTCACTGCACATCTCCTTCCTGAACCCTTAAAGATCATTAGAATCTATAACATATCCAATACTGGTGCTCAGGTGGACGAGCAGGGAGGCAGGAGGCCTGGGGACAATCAACGTCACCTGGAGGCTGCTGGGGAGAAGTTCTGACCCTCACCCAAGGGTATGAGGGCTCCTAACTCAGCACTCAGCAGTTACAGAAGAAGGGTCTGCACCCTCAGCACTCCAAGAATGAGGAAGGGGACAAAAGGCAGAAGAGGGGTTTGTCCCAAGCAAGGCCCCTTAAAAATCCCTGGGAGATAAAAATAGAATCTGGGCAATAATATAAAGTCTAACCTTTTTTATCCTTTGTGCTTTGTCTAATTTCATGTGTTCCTAGGGTCCCGCATACAGAGGTTCCACACCCGGCACTTCAGACCAGATTTCCTAGTGCAGAATGGCTGGGTCGACACCTCAGCTCCTGGAGCCCAGTTCAGACTCCGTGATATAGAGCCTGAGCTGCAGCCAACCGGGCCCTCGAGAGTTCCACCGCTTCCCTCCCACTGACTCTGACAGGATCTCTACACAGCAGCCCAGCCCACAGCCCACGGGGTAGCACATGCTCTCACCTCTCCATTCTCTGATCAAAATATAAAGTTTCCTTTGCTTCTGAAGGAAATTCAGTCTCGATCTGTTGGCTCCAATGACACTGGGCAGGGGGACACTTGTTGGGGTCCACTCTGGAGGATCAGTAACAGAAATTGAGAACATTGTAACTTCAATGAACAGATGTGTGAGCCAAACTGTAATTAACATAGAGCAGTGTATAAGGCTCGGGTAAAATAAGATGTTTCTAACACTTCCATTTGATATTTCCATCACTTTATTATAAGCAAGTTCAGTGAAAAGGTTTGTCTTATTTGTCAGGTCAATATTAGAGAAACGAAGTGATTTCTTTCCAAGGATGTACATCTAATAATCTTGGTTAAAGCTTCAATCTTGTTTTAAATGCTTTTCCATTGAAAATGATACCTCTCTTTCACCTCTCCCATTTCTGAGAAGTATAAAATCTTATAATTTATTATTACCAAAGGGGAAATTTGGGAGGAGGCATAAATTAACAGTTTGAGATTAACACATACACACTGCTATGTATAAAATCGATCATCAACAAGGAACTACTGTATAGCACAGGGAACTACCCTCAATATTTTGCAATAACCTAGAAGGGGAAATAATCTGCAAAAGAACAGATATTTTTATTGACATCATCTATCAATGACAGTTAAAATGGAACCTAAGGGAAGCCGGTGGTGAGTGCTTCTGACCCTGAAAACTTCAATCATCTAAAGTTTGGACTCTGCCTACTTCCCAAGGCCCTTAATGAACATATGTATAGCCGTAGCTTAAAAAATTCCCCAGTTTGGGTTGCGGAGAGACACTGAGTTTGAAAAAGCCCTGGCATTCTCCTCACATGAATGGGACCCTTCCTACACCTAAAACATGCCTGTCACACACAGAGGATGGTATACCGTCTGATCGCGAAGAGTTTGGAAAAGGCATTTCATCTCCTCATCTCCTGGTGCTCGGGTTCACCCCTCCAGCGTCTTTACTAACAGTCTCCCCACTTGGAGATGTCAGCACCGTCAACATCCTGTTGCGTACAGTTTGTAATTTGTCCAGAGGATGAAGCGGAAGGATGAGGAGCAATGAGAGACAAGTCTTAGGTGTTCGGACAGGCACATGTCACTCTAATTTCCAATCAGGAAGACGAATTGACCAAAGGCTAGGGTTGCCCATGGAAACAGAATAGGGCTTGAGGAAATCCCGCTGCTTTGTGGCCAGTTCCCATAAACACAAGTGGAAAAATGGAACTCAGGGGCACTAAAATTCACGAAACTGCAGAGCTGAAAATATCTATCACTGAAAAATGTCTTGAGGAAAGTCAGAGAAAAGGACTTGTAAGCAAGGGAGAATGGCAGGAAAGGGATTGGAAGAGGTAGAAAGGACTCGCCATTAAGCACAAGAAAAGGGGTTGAACATTGCCAACATTGCAGTTGGCCAAAAAGGGTGTATGCGTTTTTTTCTGTATATATTCAAGAAAAGGGCATACACTTTTTTAGCCAACCAAACAGGTGGCACTGGAAATCAAAACTACAAAAGATGTCACTTTGCATCAGACAGAAGAGCCATCCTTATAAATTGTAAACACCAGAAATGCAGGACAGGGCAAGGAGAAAAGGGAGCCCTGTGAGGCTTATAGTCGAAATGTATATTGCCAACGGTCACTCTGGAGAAGTGTATTGTGTTTACTAAAGCATCTAAAAAATGAGCTACAGAGCACAGGGCACTTGCACTCATGGACGTATATCTTGGGAAATACAAAATTCGAGTGGACACAGACACCCCAATATTTACCGCATCTCTGTTTATAAGATACTCGAATAGGATATAACTAAAATGTCTCTGGAGGGAAAAAATGGATAGAGATGAG
>NW_022605688.1:0-7875 GCF_008692025.1 Phocoena sinus | reverse complement strand
CCACTTGGACTCCCAAAAGCAACTGAGAATACACAAGAATTTGGTCATTCTATCCATGGACCACTGTGGTGGGACTGCCCAGGAAGCTTATTAAAAGTGCAGCTTCCTGAGCCCTACTCCACATCTAGATAAGTTTTCTTAGGGTTGGCTCAAGAATCCAGGTACAAGTCTTTTTAAGTGCTTTTGTGGAACCCCCCAGGTGAGTCTCTCGCTCTCGTAGTTAATAAACCATTTATTCTGCCTCCCCCAGATGCCCAGCCAGGTCCTATTAAGGTAGACGTTCCCCCACCACATCAGAGGGATGCTCCCAGCCAAGTAATCTCTGGAGCCCTGGAGAATCTGAATGGTCTCATGCTGGCCCACCTGCCATGACAAAGCTCCTCCAGAGCATTCCCCTTCACATTTTACATTCTACCACTCCCAAAGGCAGTCGGCTCCAATGGGGCCTGCCTGACTTCGTGTGTCCTAACGTGCACCCGCTGATTCAAGCAGTTTAGGAATAGAAGGTGCTGTGGTTTTCAACCAGGGTGGCCCAACCTCTAAAATGGTAGTCGAAGCAGTCTCTACCTCCCGGGCACATCGCCTCTGCAACAGCCCCAGTAGACGAATGTCCCATCTTTGCTTTTTCGAGGTCGGCAACAGGGAGTCCCCTCCTAAAGAAGGTTGTCTCTCATTGCCACACTATCAAAGCCTGCCGCAAATGTTCCTTCCCGTAGGCTTGATCAGGCTAAGGGCAGAGTTGTCTCTTTCCTTCTCTGAGTCGGACCAAATCGTCTTAGAAACACCTCTTCACACTGTTGACCATGTTTTTCATGGGAGCTGCTGCTGAGTCTTTATCTCATCCTTTCATGGTGGAGAGAAAGAGGATTCTAATGATTTTTACTTCTAGGGGAGAGGGGAGTGTAATGATTATGTTGTCATTTTCTATTATGTCCTTTTGTCATGAATTTGTTTTCAATTTCATGTTAAAATGGGCCCACCATTTCCACTTTGTGAGGTCATTCAGCACCCTCCTTTTGCACCTTTAACATCTCTCTCAGTATCACTTGGAAATATTTGAAATGGCATGAGCTTGTCCTCACATTCCTATTAGCTGTAAATCTGGGGCCCCGACATGAACCTAACCATTGAGCAGAACACCTGTCCACTACCTGTGTAACGCTGGGTAGGCCCCTTAACCTCTTGGTTTTTTTAAGTCCTCAGTTGTAAAAATGTGAGGGTGCTATGAATTTATATTTGGGGCACGACAAGGTCGAGAAGAGTGTGTCTTTTCCTTTATTCTTCCAAACAGGCATGTCTTCCCTCTCTTCCGCATGGGTCAAAACCTCACTTGTCCATCAGGCCAACTGCCAAGGAGCCTTCCCTGATTCCCCAGGCCACACAAATCTCTGCCTCTTAGGGTCAGTGCCATACAACCTAGCTGTCTCTTACGTTAATCTTGTCTCTCAAGCCAAACTCAGAATATGGGTCTCTCTTGCCCTCCTGTGGCCCCTGCGGCTGTGCCGGCCCACCGGCACGCCCCACGTGGGGTGTCTACTAGACTAGGGCATGGGTGGGGAGGCCCAGGGGTGAGGGGCGAGGCAGAGTACCTTTGCCTCTACCCTGTTCTCCTCCACAAAACTGCCCCTCCTCCTCAAGCCTGCCCCTCAAGTCAAAGGTTCCATATATGACGTCACTGGGTAGTGATGCCCTCACAGGCGTTCTCAGAGTTTCCATGGCAGCATAACTGTGCAAACGGGCTGCACTCAGAGAAACTTCTCTACCAGTTCTCCACCAGATACCAATCTTTTTGGCTGTGTGTGTGAGAATGTGTGAGCGGATACTGTCCGTGTACTCTCACCTGTGCTCTGTTCCCTGGGTGGGCAGTGCAGTAGGTACACCCAGACAGGGCAACTCTACAGGAGGTGTGATATACACACAACCTCACCCGGCTGGCACATGTTCCTGCGGGGGTTGCCAACTACGGACAGTTGAGCACTTTCCCAAATGTAAGTAATACCAGTGAGCTGGGACGCCTTCAGGTACGCACAGTTCTCACTGCTGAGGACAAGTGAAAGCTCATCCCCGGACAAGTGTGCAGGACGGTTCTGAGCTTTATAAATGTAGCCTTACCCTTTGGGCTACAGGGTGCTTCCATTCAGACCCTTTCCTGATTGGCCTCTTAACAAAAGACAAGCGCATTTTTGTTGGCAAATTGCAAATGGAGCGGTTTGAGGAACAGGGCCGCTCTTGAACCGCACCTTCAAACCCAGGCACCACTGTGCTATCATGTAGACATCTATATCGGTCCCCTCAGACACATCCCTTACTGAGTTGCTGAGTACTAGGGGAGAGGGTGTTGCCATATTGATGGGAAGACCGTAAGAACGAAGGGGGTGGGGGGGTGGTGATGAAGTGCTAATGAGACTGGAGGGCTGAGGAGATGGTGTCCCAGGAGGCTGGGTTGATGTGAGCCTAGACTTGGTACCCAGAACCCGGTTCTGAGTCTCCTGATCACTCTGCCTCAGTATTTGGCCTTGTTCTAATCGATATAAAAGTATTAGACAGCTAGAGTTCGGTGTGGTTGAAATAGGCAGTATAGATGGGGCCCAAGAGGGGTTGCCAAGGTGGGCGGGGTTCTTAACCAATTTATATTAGATTATTTTTTTCCAAAAATTGAAAGACATTTCCATGAAAGCCTCAGAAGTGACAGACTGCAAGAAATGTTTTCTCTGTTGTAGAAGGGAGAGATGGAGAGGATCACGATTGCAATTACTCTCGGGTTCTACCGTTTTCCCTGGGAACGGTGAAGAGACTTCCTCATGCGCTGCAGCCCAAGGCTCTAGGGATTGCTTTTGCAGCCAGTGTCCCTTCCCTAGGGACTCATAGAGATGATGCGCCAAGGCTGTGTTTTGGACGTCAAGTAGATTAAAAGGTCTTCAGCCAGAAACTGGGAGAGACATGAGAGAGGGAAATTCTGGCAGGAGACTGTGCACAGCAGAAGTGACTGATCAGTTCTGATTTTCTTTGCTGCAGCAGTGGCTCCCGCTCCACATCCGACACCTGGTCACTACCATGTCCTGTACCGCGGGTGTGGAGAAACGCAGTTGGGCTGGCATGGGGAGACATACTGCCTGGTTGGTGGCTACCGGCTCTACGGGGATGTTCCTTTGGCCACGCCAGCTAAGGTAGAAGCAGAGAAGCCAGTCCCCAGACGTGCTCCGAAGAGAAAGCGCTCTCTGGAATGGTCGGACGAAGACCTGGGTTGCCCCAGACCCAAAATCCGGCGATTGGAGCTTTCAAGCAGCACAGGAATACAAGGTGCTTTGATTGTCAAGCAGGGTGGCCCAACCTCTGGGCACATCGCCTCTGCAAGAGCCACAGTAAACGAATGTCCCATATTTGCTTTTTCAAGGTCGGCAGCAGGGAGTCAGTCCCCTCCTAAAGAAGGTTCTCTCTCATTGCCACACTACCCAAGGTTGCCACAAATGTTCCTTCCTGTGGGCCTCATCAGGCTAAGGGCAGAGTTGTCTCTTTGCTTCTCTGAGTCACACCATATGGTCTTAGTAACACCTCTTCACCCTGTTGACCATGTTTTTCACGGGGGCTGCTGCTGAGACTTTATCTCATCCTTTCATGGTGGAGAGAGAGAGGATTCTAATGAATTTTACTTCCAGGGGAGAGGGGAGTGTTATGGTTATGTTGTCATTTTCTATTATGTCCTTTTGCCATGAATTTATTTTCAATTTCATGTGAAAATGGGCCCACCATTCCTACTTTGTGAGGTCATTCAGCACCCTCCTTTTGCACCTTTAACATCTCTCTCAGTATCACTTGGAAATGTTTGAAATGGCATGAGCTTGTCCTCACATTCCTATCAGCTGTAAATCCGGAGCCCCAACATGAACCTAACCATTGAGCAGAACACCTTTCCACTACCTGTGTAACACTGGGTAGGCCCCTTAACCTCTTGGTCTTTTTAAGTCCATAGTTATAAAAATGTGAAGGTGCTATGAATTTATATTTGGGGCAGGACAAGGTAGAGAAGAGTGTGTCTTTGCTTTTGTTCTTCCAAACTGGAATGTCTTCCCTCTCTTCCCCATGGAAGATGCTCCTTTGGCCACACCAGCCAAGGTGGAAGCAGAGAAGCCAGTCCCCAGACGTGCTCCGAAGAGAAAGCACTCTCCGGAAATGCCGGAGGAAGACCTGGGTTGCTCCAGACCCAAAATCCGGCAATTGTAGCATGGTGGCAGGAGGCGGACCCCACAGAATCTTGCAGGTGAGTCACCCTGAAGGGAAGGCAATGGTTTAAATGCCTAAGGCAGCGAATGCCTCTTCCTGCACTGACACCACCCCCCCACACACACACACTGCCCACTGCCACAGATTAGAACCTGCATCGTTTTGTCTGAGCCTTCCCCAGCCAGGAGCCTCCTTCTATACTAAATGGCCATAAGCCAGGAGCCTCAGAAACTGAGGTTTGTAATGAGAGTCTGCCCTGAACATCCCAGGGCTGAAGCTGGCCTGGAAGAAACCCTGACGTTCCTCTGCTTAATCCTCAGGGGCCCCTTTGTGAGCTGAAGAAAGAAAAGTCTAGAAAAAACGGATACCTGGGAGGGGAAGATGGCGGAAGAGTAAGACGCGGAGATCACCTTCCTCCCCACAGATACACCAGAAATACATCTACCCGTGGAACAACTCCTACAGAACACCTACTGAACGCTGGCAGAAGACCTCAGACCTCCCAAAAGGCAAGAAACTCCCCACATACCTGGGTAGGGCCAAAGAAAAAAAGAAAACACAGAGACAAAAGAAGAGGGACGGGACCTGCACCAGTGGGAGGGAGCTGTGAAGGAGGAAAGGATTCCACACACTAGGAAGCCCCTTCGCGGGAGGAGAGTGCGCGTGGCGGAGGGGGGAAGCTTTGGAGCCGCGGAGGAGAGCACAGCCACAGGGGTGCGGAGGGCAAAGCGGAGAGATTCCCGCACAGAGGATAGGTGCCAACTGGCACTCACCAGCCCGAGAGGTTTGTCTGCTCAGCCGCGGGGGTGGGCGGGGCTTTAGTCGGAGCGCAGGGAGAGGACCGGGGTTGGTGGTGTGAACATAGCCTGAAGGGCTTAGTGCACCACGGCTAGCCGGGAGGGAGTCCGGGAAAAGATCTGGAGCTGCCGAAGAGGCAAGAGACATTTTCTTCCCTCTTTGTTTCCTGCTGCGCGAGGAGAGGGGATTAAGAGCGCTGCTTAAAGGAGCTCCAGAGACGGGCGCGAGCCGTGGCTAAAAGCGCGGACCCCAGAGACGGGCATGAGACGCTAAGGCTGCTGCTGCCGCCACCAAGAAGGCGAGCACAGGTCACTATCCACACCCCGCTTCCGGGGAGCCTGTGCAGCCCGCCACTGCCAGGTTCCCGGGATCCAGGGACAACTTCCCCGGGAGAACGCACGGTGAGCCTCAGGCTGGTGCAAAGTCATGCCGGCCTGTGGCGCCGCAGGCTCGCCCCGCACTCCGTGCCCCTCCCTCCCGCCGGCCTGAGTGAGCCAGAGCCCCCGAATCAGCGGCTCCTTTAACCCCCGTCTTGTCTGACTGAAAAACAGACGCCCTCCAGCGACCTACACGCAGAGGCGGGGCCAAATCCAAAGCTGAGCCCCTGGGAGCTGTGCAAACAAAGAACAGAAAGGGAAATCTCTCCCAGCAGCCTCAGAAGCAGCGGATTAAAGCTCCACAATCAACTTGATGTACCCTGCATCTGTGGAATACATGAATAGACAACGAATCATCCCAAATTGAGGAGGTGGACTTTGAGAGCAAGATTTATCATTTTTTCCCCTTTACCTCTTTTTCTGAGTGTGTATGTGTACGCTTCTCTGTGAGATTTTGCCTGTATAGCTTTGCTCCCACCATTTGTCCTAGGGTTCTGTCTGTTGTTTTAAAAATTTTTTTTCTTAATAATTATTTTTATTTTAATAACTTTATTTTATATTACTTTATCTTTTCTTTCTTTCTTTCTTTCTTTCTTTCTTTCTTTCTTTCTTTCCTTCCTTCCTTCCTTCCTTTCTTCTTTCCTTCCCTCATTTAGACAAAGAATCATCCCAAATTGAGGAGGTGGACTTTGAGAGCAAGATTTATGATTTTTTTCCCCTATTCCTCTTTTTGTGAGTTTGTAAGTGTATGCTTCTGTATGAGATTTTGTCTGTATAGCTTTGCTTCCACCATTTATCCAAAGGTTCTATCCGTTCGTTTTTTTTTTCTTAATAAGTAATTTTTAATTTAATAACTTTATTCTATTTTACTTTATTTTATTTTACTTTATCTTCTTTCTTTCTTTCCTTTTTCCTTCCTTCCCTCCTCCCTTCCTTCCTTCCTTCCTCCCACCGTCCCTCCCTCCCTCCGTCCTTTCTTTCTTTCTTTCTTTCCTTCTTTTCTTCTTTCTTTCCTCCTTCCTTCCTTCCTTAAATTAAATTCAATATAGATATTTAAATTTAAGGTAAAACTAAATTATAATTTGAAATTATATGTGGAGTTTTATTTCCTAAAGAATATATTGGAAATTTCAACTCCTATTTTAACTTATATTTTCAGAGAAGGTATTCGGTCCAAATGAAGAATATCTTCAATGATTGTTCTTCTATTGCAAGCAAAAAAGGATTTATACTTCTTTTCATGAAATATGGTTGTTTGACAACAGAAGGATAAATATTTTATATTTTTAGAAACAACAGTCAGGCTACTGATATTCTTAATGAGTTTTAATAAATCTGAATGCTTCTTATCATCTACTCTTTAGCTGGTACCTGAGGAGTTGTATACCTCCGGGAAGATATGTGCTCCAGACCCGTAAATATGCAGTTCACAGAGCCCACCACCGGAGGACAATAATGAAGTAAAATCTTGAAACCATGTAGTGAAAATAGTGGGAGTTTAAATAAAAGCAACATTTCACAGTATGCTTTTCTGACCAATGCTATATCTAATAACCTAATGGATTATATGTACATGGATTCTGAAAAGTCAGCAGCACACTTCGCTGGTCAGTTTCTATGATAAGGGGAACGGAATTTGAGTGTAGAAAAACAGTATACTTACATCTTAAAATTCCACCCCTACAGAATCTACTCACTATTGAAAACTGGTAAGAATAATAGCTTTCTGTGTCTCAGTGACCAGTTAACATTTTCAAGAGTAGGATTTATCTTCCTATGATGCTCAAATACACAGGAAAAATGCATAGCTAGGACAATGGATAAACTCTATATGACAGTAGAAAATAGTTATTCAAATGGAAAAAGTATAAGATCTACAAGGCACAGTCTTATATGCATTAGTATATGCATCTGTGTTACTTATACATTATATATATTACATATGTGTATCTATATATGACATTAGTTCATACATGTACATTGTATAAAATTTAGAAGAATCAAAAGGGGTAGGGTGAAAAGTTAGTCTCTACCCCTTTCTATTGCCTCCCAGCCACCAATTTCCCTCCTGGAAGGTGAATTACAATTGCCAGTCTCTAACTTCCTCCTTTCTTGCTCTTTGTTCTAGCCGATTAATCTCCCCAAGCCCAAGGGCTCTTGCTCAGAAATTTTCCAGCTTCTGCATTTTCCTGTCTGGTTAAATTTAACTTATTTACCTATCTTTCAAAGCCTCAATGTTTTATTTATTCTTCTTTAATTTCTTTTTTCCAGTTCTCCTAACAAACTCCCTATGTCTCATTCCTACATGTACTTGTTCTCACTTCTCATTCATGATCTTCTCTATTCTCTAGTCTATCTGAAATTTCTGCTTCTCTGAGACTGAAGTCAGACCCTATTTCTTCTGACTGCTCCACCCATCCCCACTGATTTCCTTCTTCTCTGAACTCCTAGGCATCTACAAAGTGGGTTATGTTTCAGT
>NW_022605687.1:8737-10198 GCF_008692025.1 Phocoena sinus | reverse complement strand
CTGATAAGCCTGCCTTGCTTATGTGACCAAAGGGACATAAAATGGCTTCCCTGGGAACTTTTCCTTTGAGTTTGCCTAATAATGGCTCCTTGCAAATGAGATGTCTCTTGGACCTCTAATTCTCTCTTGCACTCTCTTTGGTTATGCTGGTATATTTTACATTTAAATGCAAGCCTAAGTCAGGATGCTCTGTGGAGTCTGGTGAGTCCTTCTGAACTGGGGAAATCTTTACATACATTTAGCTACCTGGATAGATCTTGTTTAGTAAAACAAGAAACTGAACAAGACACCATACTATGCATCATAATATACTCTATGTAAATTAATAAAAAATCTGCACACACACAAAACTGTATATTTTGCAAAGATATATATATAACCAGGGATATATAGTATATATCGAACATTAGCGTGAATGTCTACCGTGAGTGGGAGGAAACAAATGGGCGTCAATGATCAGAACCTTGGAGAGACTGGGGACTATAGTGTGCTGATGAGTTTGAGTCTCGCACCTCTCAGTATCTGGGGCTTCAAGACAGTCTTGGTTTACAGGATACAATATCTTTTTTCCACTGGTATATGATTGAAAGTTTTAAGATTCTTGTACTGCTAGTCAGCTCAGTCCAATGTCAATGGGACATGGGTTTGCATATGTTAAGTCTAATTTGCTAATAGCTGAACATTAGAGCAGGCAGTCCCAAATGGCTATGTGATGAAATTACCTGAAAAATATTATTCAAACTTTAAAATCAGCTAGGGTCAAGCTTTGATAAGTTTAGTGATGAACTCTGGAAATTTAGGTAAGTATTTTCAGTTGACAAGGATGACTGTGGGCAAAATTGAAGACTGAAATGGGGCATAATTTTCGGTTTTAGTTCTTTACCCAAAGAAACTAAACTTCTTAGTCAGAGGGCTAAGTCTATACCTTTAAAAAGAATACATAACACTTATGAAATACCAGATGGTCTTTCCTGGAAATTTAGGATTTTTTTGACAGAATTCTTTGGAGAATCAACTCAAAATTATATTGAATATTGACAGGAAATGGAAATATGCGATCTTCTCTACAGCCTGATTTTTGGTGTGATTAAACACTTTAGTCTCTCTTTTAAAATTTGTTTAAGGTTCCTACGTACATTTTTTTGTAAAAACAGTTCCATCTTTGTAACTAGAATTAAGTAAAAGCCCTAAGTGTCTATTAAATATCTATTAGGTTGACAAGTACATCCTGAAAGGTTAAAGCTTAGTTTGGGGAGCTGTCATATAATGAGATGTGAGAAGAAATGTTTTCTCAAATTACTATTGCTCATCTCTGCTATGCTTAGCATGCGGTAGACACTCAAGAAACAGTAGCTGAAAGAACACGAGTATAAAAGTAGAGATGGAGCTTCCCTAGTGGCGCAGTGGTTGAGAGTCCGCCTGCCGATGCAGGGAATACGGGTTTGTGCACTGGTCCGGAAG
>NW_022605687.1:3933-8639 GCF_008692025.1 Phocoena sinus | reverse complement strand
AGAACCTAAACCGTTGTCGTACCCTAACCTGTCCCTTAAACCGTCCCCATCCCCTAACCCTAACCCTAACCCTAACCCAAACCCTAACCCTTACCCGAAGCCTTATCCTAACCCGTCCCATAATCCTAATCCGTACGCTAACACTAAACCTTACCCTAAAAATTACGCACACCCTAAACCGTTGTCGTACCCTAACCTGTGCCCTAAACTGTCCCCGTCCCCTAAACCTAACCCTAACAGTAATCCCAACACTAAATCTTACCCGAAGCCTAACCCTTACCCGTCTCCTAATACTAACCCGTATGCTAACAATAACCCGTACACTAACACGTACTCTCACCCTAAACCGTTGTCGTACCCTAACCTGTCCCCGAAACCGTCCGCATCCCCTAACCCTAACCCTAAACCTAACCCTTACCCGAAGCCTTACCCTAACCCGTCCCCTAATGCTAAACCGTATGCTAACACCCGTACCCTAACATGTACGCTCACCCTAAACCGTTGTCGTACCGTAACCTGTACCCTAAACCATCCCCGTCCGCTAACCCTTACCCTAACCCTATGCATAACCCTTACCCGAAGCCTTACCATAACCCGTCCCCTAATCCTAACCCGTACGCTAACACTAACCTGTAACCTAACACGTACGCTCACCCTAAACCGTTGTCGTACCCTAACCTGTCCCCTAACCCTAACCCTAACCCTTACCTGAAGCCTTACCCTAACCCGTCCCCTAATCCTAACCCGTACGCTAACACTAAACCATAGCCTAACACGTATGTTCACCCTACACCGTTGTCATACCCTAACATGTCCCGTAAACCATCCCCATCCCCTAACCCTAACCCTAACCCTAACCCTTACTCGAAGCCTTACCCTAACCCGTCCCCTAATCCTAACCCAAACGCTAACACTAACCCGTACCCTAACACGTACGCTCACCCTAAACCGTTGTCGTACCATAACCTGTCACCTAAACCGTCCCCGTCCCCTAACCCTTACCTTAAACCTAACCCTAACCCGTACCCGAAGCCTTACCCTGACCCGTTTCCTAATCCTACCCCGTACGGTAACACTAACCCGTACCCTAACACGTATGCTCACCCTAAATCGTTGTCGTACCCTAACCTGTCCCCTAAACCATCCCCGTCCCCTAACCCTAAACCTAACCGTAACCCTAACACTTACCCAAAACCTTACGCTAACCCGTCACCTAATCTTAACCCGTACCCTAACACTAACCCATACCATAACACGTACGCTCACCCTAAATCGTTGTCGTACACTAACCTGTCCCCTAAACCGTCCCTGTCCCCTAACCCTAACCCTAACCTTAACCCTAAGCATAGCACTTACCCGAAGCCTTACCCTAACCCATCCCGTAATCCTAAACCTTACGCTAACACTAACCCGTACCCTAATACGTACGCTGAGCCTAAACCGTTGTCGTACACTAACCTGTCCCCTAAACCGTCCCCGTCCCGTAACCCTAACCCTAAACCTAACCCTAACCCTTACCCGAAGCCTTACCCTAACCCGTCCCCTAATCCTAACCCGTACGCTAACCCTAACCCGTACCCTAACACGTACGGTCACCCTAAACCATTGTCGTACACTAACCTGTCCCCTAAACCGTCCCCGTACCCGTCCCCGTCCCCTAACCCTAACCCTAACCCTTACCCGAAACCTTACCCTAACCCGACTCATAATCCTAACCCGTATGCTAACACTTACCCGTACCCTAACACGTACGCTCACACTAAACCGTCGTCGTACCATAACCTGTACCCTAAACCGTCCCCGTACCCTAAACCTAACCCTATGCATAACCCTTACCCAACGCCTTACCATAACCCATCCCCTAATCCTAACCCGTACGCGAAAACCAACCCATACACTAACACGTATGCTCACCCTAAACCGTTGTCATACCCTAACCTGTCCCCTAACCCTAACCCCAACCCTAACACTTACCCGAAGCCTTACCCTAACCCGTCCCCTAATCCTAACCCGTACGCTAACACTAACCCGTAGCCTAACACGTATGCCTACCCTAAACCGTTGTCATACCCTAACATGTCCGCTAAACCATCCCCATCCCCTAACCCTAACTCTAACCCTAAACCTAACCCTAACCCTTACTCGAAGGCTTACCCTAACCCGTCCGGTAATCCTAACCCAAACGCCAACACTAACCCGTACCATAACACGTACGCTCACCCTAAAGCGTTGTCGAACCCTAACCTGTCCCCTAAACCGTCCTCGTTCCCTAAACCTAACCCTAAACCTAACCCTAACCCTTACCCTAAGCCTTACCCTAACCCGTCTCCTAATCCTACCCCGTACGCTAACACTAACCCGTACCCTAACACCTACGCTCACCATAAACCGTTGTCGTACCTTAAACTGTCCCCTAAACCGTCCACTTCCCCTAACCCTAACCCTAACCCTAACCCTAACCCGAAGCCTTACCCTAACCCGTCCCCGAATCTTAACCCGTACGCTAACACTAACCCATACCCTAAAACGTATGCTCACCCTAAACCGTTGTTGTATCCTAACCTGTCCCCTACACCATCCCCGTCCCCTAACCCTAACCCTAACCCTAACCCCAACCCTAAACCTAACCCTAACCCTTACACGAAGCCTTACCATAACACGTCCACTAATCCTAACCCGTACCCTAACACTGACACGTACGATAATTCTTGTCATATCCTTACCTGTCCCCTAAACCGTCCCCGTCCCCGTCCCCTAACCCTAACACTAACCCTAAACCTAACCCTTACCCGCAGCCTTACACTAGCCCGTCCACTAATCCTAGCCCGTACGCTAACACTAAACCGTACCCTAACACATACGCTCACCCTAAACCGTTGTCGTATCCTAAGCTGTCCCCGAAACCGTCCGCATCCCCTAACCCTAACCCTAAACCTAACCCTTACCCGAAGCCTTACCCTAACCCGTCCCCTAATCCTAACCCGTACGCTAACTCTAACCCATACCCTAACATGTACTCTCACCCTAAATCATTGTCGTACCCTAACCTGTCCCGTAAACCGTCCCCGTCCCCTAACCCTAACCCTAAACCAAACCCTAACCCTTACCCGAAGCCTTACACTAACCCGTCCCCGAATCCTATCCCGTACGCTAACACTAACCTGTACCCTAACACATACGCTCACCCTAAACCATTGTCGTACAATAGCCTTTCCCCTAAACCGTCCCCATCCCATAACCCTAACCCTAACCCTAACACTTACCCGAAGCCTTACCCTAATCCGTCCCCTAATCCTAACCCGTACGCTAACACTAACCCGTACCCTAACACGTACGCTCACCCTAAACCGTTTTCGTACCCTAAAATGTCCCCTAAACCGTCCCCTTCCCCTAACCCTAACCCTAACCCTTACCCGAAGCCTTACACTAACCCGTCCCTTAATTCTAACCCGTACGCTAACACTAACCCGTACCCTTACACGTACGCTCACCCTAATCCGTTGTCGTACCCTAACCTGTCCCCTAAACCGTCCCCAACCCCTAACCCTAACTCTAACCCTTACCCAAAGCCTTACCCTAACCCGTCCCCTAATCATAACCCATACGCTAACACGAACCCGTACCCTAACATGTACGCTCATCCTAAACCGTTGTCGTACCCGAACCTGTCCCCTAAACCGTCCCCGACCCTAACCCTAACCCTAACCCTTACCCGAAGCCTTACCCTAACCCGTTCCCTAATCCTAAACCGTACGCTAACACTAACCCGTACCCTAACACGTACATTCACCCTAAACCATGGTCGTACCTTAACCTGTCCCCTAAACCGTCCCCGTCCCCTAACCCTAACCCTAACCCGTACCCATACCCGAAGCCTTACCCTAACCCGTCCCCTAATCCTAACCCGTACGCTATCACTAAACCGTACCCTAACACGTACGCTCAACCTAAACCGCTGTCGTACCCTAACCTGTTTCCTAAAGCGTCCCTATCCTATAATGCTAAACCTAAATCTTTACAGATGCCTTTCCCTAAACCGTCCCCAAATTCTAAGCCATACGCTAAAACTAAATTGTACCGTAACACGTAGGCTCACCCTAAATCGCTGTCGTACCCTAATCTGTACCCTAAACCGTCCCTTTCCCCAACACTATCCCTCACCCTAACACTTACACGAAGCCTTACTCTAAGCTGTCTCCTAATCCTAACCCAAACTCTAACACTGACCAGTACCTTAATATGTACGCTCACCCTAAAAAATTGTCCTACCCTAACCTGTACCCTACCGTGTCCTCATCCACTAACCCTAACCCTAACACTTACCTGAAGCCTTACCCTAACCCGTCCCCTAATCCTAACCCGTGCGCTAACACTAACCCATACCCTAACTCGTACGATCACACTAAACCTTTGTCGTACACTAACCTGTACTCTAAACCTTCCCTGTCCCCTAACCCTAACCCTAATCCTTACCGGAAAACTTACCCTAACCCGTCCCCTAATCCTAACCCGTACGCTAACATTAACACCTACCCTAATTTGTATGCTCAACGAAAACTGTTGTCATACACTAACCTGTAACCTAAACAGTCCCTGTCCCATAACCCTAACCCTAACCCTTATCCGAAGCCTTACCCTAACCCGTCACCTAATCCTAACTGGTACGCTAACACTAACACATACCCTAACATGTACACTCACCCTAT
>NW_022605687.1:0-3436 GCF_008692025.1 Phocoena sinus | reverse complement strand
TAACTCTTACTCTAACTGCTACGCTCACCCTAAACCTTTGTCTTACACTAACCTGTACCCTAAACCGTCCCTGTCTCCATCCCCTAACCCTAACCCTAACCCTACCCCTAACCCTTACCTGAAGCCTTACCCTAACCCGTCCCCTAATCCTAAACTGTACGCTAACCCTAACCAATACCCTAACACATACGCAGACCCTAAACCATTGTCCTACCATGATCTGAACCGTAAACCATCCCTGTGCCCTAACCCTAACTCTAAACCTAACCCTTTCCCAAAGCATTACACTAACCCGTCCACTAATCCTAACCCATACACTAACATGAACCCATCCCCTAACATATATGTTCTACTTAATTAGTTGTCGTACCCCAACCTGTATCCTAAACCTTCCCCATACCCTAACCCTAAACTTAACACTAACCCTTACCCGAAGCCTTACCCTAACACGTCATCTAACCCTAAACCGTACGCTAACACTAATACGTACCCTAACTGTTACGCTCACCCAAAAATGTTGTCGTACCTAACCTGTACACTAAACCATTCCCGTCCCCTAACCCAAATGCTAAAACTAACCCTTACACTAAACCTTACCCTAACCCTTCCCCTAACCCTAACCCGTACACTAACACTATCCCGTACTCTAATACATACGCTCACCCTAAACCTTACCCGTCCCCTGAGCCTAACCCTAAACCTAACCCTTACCCAAAGCCGAACCCTAACGCGTCCCCTATTCCTAACCAGTTCACTTACACTAAACCATACCCAAACACGTACGCTCCCCTAAACCATTGTCGTACCCTAACATGTACCCTAAACCATCCCCTTCCCCTAACCCTACCCCTAACACTTATGCGAAGACTTACCCTAACCCGTCCCCTATTCCTAGCCCATACGGTGACACTAACCATTACCGTAACACGTATGCTCACCCTAAACCGTTTTCGTACCCTAACCTTTACCCGAATCCGTCCCTGTCCATTAACCCTAACCCTAAACCTTACGTGAAGCCTTACCTTAACCTGTCTCCTAATGTTAATCCATACACTAACACTAATCCGTACCCTCACACCTATGCTCACCCTAAATTGTTGTAGTAATATAACCTGTACCTTAAACCATCCCCATCCCCAAACCCTAACCCTAACCCCAACCCAGAGCACTTCCTCTTATGGTTCTTTACCTTAGGGAAATGAAATCAAAAAGACACATCTATGCCAAAGTTTGGGATGGCTCCTTTTACAAGAACCTCGTCTATGATACAAGTTAAATATCCCAGAAAGTGAAATCTGGATAAAGAATTAGTGGTACTTACCTACAACTGAATATCACTCAGCAATGAAATCTATGTCTTCAGGTCCGAAGCAACATAATGAGTGGATTCAGGTATGATGATTCTAAGTGAAATAAGTCACACAGAAAAAGAAACATCATAAGATGTCACTAATACACGGAACTTAATCTTGGCTACACATGAACTGAATTACAAAACAGAACAGGGTCTCAAATTTAGAAAACCTACTTATGCTTGCTTAATGGGAAAGGTGGGTTGGGCTGCTGCATAAAACCAGAGACTGAAATTAGCACACATACCGTTCCTAAAACAAATATGTAATAGAATAGACCTACTCCTTGCTCAACGAAATGGACTTGACACCCCATATTCAAGACCTAGGAATATACCTGACTAGTAAGAATCTAAAAACCTATGGATTTATATGTCCCCGTAAGAGAATCAAGCGTGTGTACAGCAGCATAAACGCAGCAGTGAAAATCATCTAAATCCCATTATCAATATAAATTTCAAGAAAAACCACAATAACAGAGAAATACAGAACAATTCTTAAATATTTCAATCAGGGCTAGTGATGCAACCTGGATTCAGCACATCTACACCTAGAGCTGGGTGAGACATAAGGCAGAACACTTGGGCTCATTGGTTTGTTGAGGTTCGGTGAGCAAAAGCAGACCCTTTGAAGTCATACTGCATGGTACCTATTCCATGAGTCCCAACTGTCCAGGTTAAAGGGATTCTTCTTTCAGCTAAAAAATGCACGGGGAGCCCAGAATATTGTCCACTGTGTGATCTGGAAACGTTTTTAAAGGCATCTCAAATTTCATTCCCTTGTACTCGGGCTCGGCATTCCAGATGCTTTACTAACACTCACCCAACTAGGTGAGTCGGTGCCTTTAACCTCCTGTTTGGCCCAGTTTGCAATTTCTGCGGAAGATGAACAGGAATAGGGAGAACCAATGAGAAAGTAGCTGTAGATGTTTGGAAGGGCAAATTTAAGTCTCATTTCCCAACAGGAAGATGAATTAACCAAATGCTCAGCATACACTGCCGGAACCAGATTAGGGTCTGAAGCTATCTTGCGGTTTTGCGGTCAGCTCACAAGAAAGCGAGTTGGAGAAAGGAGCTCAGGGGCACTGTAATTCACAAACCTGCACAGTTATAAGTGACAGCAATCGTCCAAAATTATATTGAAGTAAGGCTGCGAAGAGGACTTGAAAGTGAGGCAGAATTGCAGGAAACCAATCTGGGAGGAAGACTGGAGTTGCATTTAAAACATAGGAAAACAGGCAGAACGAGGACAATGATGCACTTGGCAAAAAAAGCGCGTATGCTTTTTTCCTGAATATATTCAGGAAAAAACGCATACGTGCTTTTTGGCCAAATAAGCAAGCATGAAAAGGAAATCTGCACTACAATAAAGTCAAACTCCCCCCCCAGATCAAAAGGGCCATCTATAAAAAGTGTAAAATTCCAAAGCCAGGAAACACCACCAAGAAGAGGGAGCCTTGTTATGCCGATGGGCGGGACGTAAATTGCCAACAGCCATTCTGGAGACCTGTATGGTGTTTCCTGAAACATATAAGAAACAAAGCAACACAGCCTATGGTACTTCCACTTATGGTCCTATAGCTCAGGGAAATTAAAATCAAAAAGACACAGCCACCCCAAAGATTCAGATGGCTCTGTTTACAACAACATCCTCTACCGTACAAGTTACATATCCCAGAAAGCGAAAAATGGATAAAGAACTTGTGGTACTTACGTACAATGGAATATCACACAGCATTGAAATCTACGTCATCAGGCCCGTAGCGGTGTAGTGAGTGGATTCAGGTACAATGATACTACGTGAAATAAGTCACACAGAAAAAGAAACATCATAAGATATCAGTAATACACGGAATGTAAACTTGGCTACACATGAACTGAATTACAAAACAGAACAGGGTCTCAAATTTAGAAAACAAACTTATGCTTGCTTAAGGGGAAAGGTGAGTTGGGGTGCTGCATAAAACCAGAGATTGAAATTAGCACAGATACCTTTCCATAAGCCAAATATGTAATACACAAGTCTTACTCCTTGCTCAATGAAATAGACTCAACAACCCATATTCAACGCCTAGAAATATACCT
>NW_022605686.1:0-10452 GCF_008692025.1 Phocoena sinus | reverse complement strand
GATGTTGAGTGCCAGGGGCTGAGGGAGGGACAATGGGGACTGAGTGTTTAATGGGGACTGTTTCAATTTTGCAAGATGAAAAAGTTCTGGAGGACGATGGCGGTCAGGTTTGCACAACAGTGCGAATTACTTCTTGACCCTGAAATGTGCACTTAAAAATGGTTAAGATAGTAAAGTTTATGTTTTGTGTATTTGACCATAATTTTTAAAACTTTTTAAAAAACAACAGGAAGTAGTCCATGAATACCACAAGATGCACAACTTCACTAACAACCGAGGGATTAAAACCATAAGAAAACTACTGTGCACACACCTACCAGAATGGCAGACATGAAGACACAGTATCAAATATCAGCAGGATGTGGAGCAATGGAAAGCCTGGTGCGCAGTGGGGGGTGCAAACACTTGTGAAACAATCGGACCTCAGAGAGCGAAGTCCATGCACACAGACCCACAGTGTTCATCCCAGCTGAACACAAACCCCCCAGCCCTGCACCAGGACACACGGACATGGACTCTGCAGCCACAGGAGCCAAACCTGAAAGAACCTGAAGGCCATCACAAGTGGATGCAGAAATAAACCATGCACGCTCCTGTGAAGGAATATTCCACAGCAATGGAGTACATTTTGTTTAAAGGTAGTAAAACTATAAAAATTATTTTTAAAAAAATTATTTTTTTAAAAAATCTATATTCACAAGATGAAAGAATCTATAATTCTGGCACCTAGTGATTGTCGAATGCTCCTGGAAATGTTTGTTATAAGGAAATTGACATATTCTCTAGGAAGGACAGGGTGAATGGGCCTGCTACATTTTCTACATTGAAGACATATACAGGTTTTGATTCTACTTCTGTTAAATCAAGTGGGGCTTCATTGGATTTCTGCTACTGTGGAGACGATCAAATCTGGGTAGGGGTCAGGAGAAAATTAGTCATAGGTGTTCTCGTGTAATAATTACTGTTGAAAGTGTAAATGATCCATTTATCAGTAAGACTGAGAATACAATAACTGCTACATTACTTCATATGAGATTGTGTGTGCTACTGTCCCTAGAGCTCCAGTGAGTGAGTATTTTGAATGTGAAGCTCATCCAGATCTGAGGATGGAATAAATGGCTAAGTGTGATATGGCTAATATAAATAATATGCCTACATTTATATTAATTAGTGGATAAGATACGGGAAGAGGAATTCATGTTGTGAGAGACAGGGTTAAGGCTAGCATTGGGGCAATAATATATAAATTGATGATATTGATGGACATAGAGTTTCTTTAATAAGTAATTTGAATGCCTCAGCAATGGGTTGTAATCATCCATGGGGGCTGATGATTTTTGGCCCTTTCTGGATTTGTATATAGCCTAGGATTTTCCATTTAGTTAATATGAGGAAAGCTCTGGTCAATTAAATTGGGTCATTTGAAAGAATGTTGATTATAAACATATTCTTAGGAAGAGGACTTGAACCCATGCAGATAAAGGCTTCGGTTTTACATAATTACTGGGCTCTGCCACTGAAACAAACCCTGTTATACGGTAGGGTATGTATAAATAAATTGAATGTAGATTATATCATCATTTACTTTGCAGACATTTTGTAAAGTAAGCTGTATTGCTCTTGTCCTTTCATACTGGAAGAAATCTTCAATAGACAGAAAGCAACCAGGATGACTCCAGTCTGAACTCAGATCACGTGAGACTTTAATCGTTGAACAGACAATTAATAGCAGTTATACCATTGAAATGTCGTGATCCAGCATCAAGGTCATAAACCATATTGCCGATATGAACTCCAGAATACAATTACACTGTTATCCCTAGTAAAACTTGTTCCGTGGATCAGTGTTTTAGAAAAACAGGTGATAAAGCATTTTGACTAGCTGGTCTAAATTTTGGTCACTCAGAGGTGGTTTTATTCTCCAAAAAATAAATAGCACACGGTCTCAAGGCACACCGGCTTCAGTAGTTGTGGGCCCCTGGCTTAGCTGCTCTGTGGCACGTGGGATCTTCCCAGACCTGGGATCGAACCCGTGTCCCCTGTATTGGCAGGCGAATTCTTTTTTTTTTTTTTTTTTGGCAGGCGAATTCTTAACCACTGCGTCACCAGGGAAGTCCCAGAATCAGAGTCTCCATTTTAATATACCTTAAGCCCAAAGAATCCATGGAAAATTGTTACAGAAAATAAATAAAATATTGTAAGGACTATAACAGAAGCGTATAGTACACAGTTCATATAGACACATCCCAAGCAGTTACAAAGTATATTAAAATGGAGACTGCAGTTTTAAAGAATAAGATAAATTATACCCACAAACTCCCAATCTTTCCTGAAACGTTGCAACCTGAAACCCTATTGTAGGAAGCAGAAGATTCCAGGAGACATTCTACAAATGAAGGACTCTAAACCCTGTGGGTGGATAAGGAATTCTGGAAGGAAGGTATCCTCACCCAAGAAGAGAAGGTTCCTATACTTGTCTAACATCACATCCCTGTAACAATTCCCATTGATCTTGGTCTAGGCATTCTCACTCTTCTTGAGACAAATCTATGGGCACATCGTGGAATGTCAGCAGTCCCTGAAACTAAAAGTACACATATCGTGTGGCCACGGGAAGAGTTCATAATGTGACCCAAGAAGAAAACAGCAAGTTAAGAGAACTGGTTTTAATTTAGAAGAGTGTCTTGAATTATCCACTAATATATATATATTATATATATGTATGTATTTTTTTAAAACAGTAAGTTTCTCTAGCTTATTTCTTACTACAAGAAAAGAGTATTGCATGTGATCCACAAAACCAGTATAGAGACTATACTTATTTGGAAAAGAAATGATAAAATGATGGTTTCAACACAGGCATATGCATTTTTGAGTGCTTTATTTATATCAAACTGGATAAAACCTGTGTATTTCTCAGACACAAAAGATACGTCGAGGTAGAAATGAACCTTTCAACTATTCATGGGTACACAAGTACACTGGGGAGATTGTAAAAGTGCAGATTCTGATTCAGGAGTTCTGGTGTGCTTGAATTCCATTTTTTTTAACAAGCTCATGTTTAACTAGTGATGCCACAGTCTATGATTCATTACCACAATTGGGAATAGCAGAGACATAATAAGGAAAGGTAAAAATTCATAGTTAACTTTGAACTTAAAGTGTTTTATGGATTTTACACCTTTAATAGGATAGTAAGCACAGCAGCAACAATCATTTGTGAATATTTACTATAGACCATGTATCTTTCTAACTTTTTTGTGTAGGATTCCAGGAAAATGCCTGGGCTGCGGTCACAGTGGGCGAGGCCCCCAGGTCGGTCCGCCCCTCCAGGACCCCCGTTGGGGCCTAGCGCTCCTGGCGGCTCCCTCCCCCCGCGCCCCCCTCCCTCCCGGAAGGCCTCGGGGCAGAGCGGTCCCACCCCCTAAGCCCAGAACGGAGCCCGCGTTTCCACAGAGTTGGAACTCCCGGCGGCTCGGGGTCTATTTCCTCCGCCGTCACGGAACTGCCACGGAGCCCGAGAGGAGGGCGGCCTCACTGAGGCTGCCCGCTCTGGAGGGGCTCCGGCGGCGGAAGCCGTGACAGTCGTGTGTACGACTGGCCGGTAAGTGGGCGCCGACCCTCCGCCTGGTCCGGTGCCCGGGCGGCAGCGCAAGACCAGCTTCTGTGGGGCAGGGGTTCGCTGCCACCCGCCGCTGCTGTACAGAAAGAGCGGCCCCCAGAGCCTGGTCCCGGGGAACTTCGGTCCCTCCTCTCGCGCCTGCCCTTGGCCTGGCTCGCGGGTCCTGGGGGGCGTGGGGAGGGGGTCGGCCTGAGCGTCCTGAGGGGAAACGAGGCAAGGGACGCTGGGTCCGGCTGCAGCGTCAGCGCCCCTCCTCCCGACTGCGGGGAAACCGGCTGAAAACTCTTCCCGAGGCTCGCAGGCCCCTGCAGGCCCCTTATTCAGCCGAGTCCCTCTGCGCTCCTTCCTCCCAGAGCTAAAGTACCGGGGGGAGGGGACAGGGCAGGGGACTGGCACTGGTAATGGGGAACATCAAAAGGTGATTGTTAACTAAGGAAAACCAGCTCTCCCAACGTGAGGAATGTAGCGCTTTTCTTTGTATGGGAAGATGCCAGAGTCTGGGCTCACTGAAGTCCTTCCTTTGATATGCATCTCAGCTCTCTGGGGCCTGCATTCTGTATTTGCATATCCTGAGTTCCCGCGGCTCACAGTGGAGGACTGCAAGTGCTGATGACTATGACATCCTTTGTTTACTGAGGTGGCAAGAAATATTCCATTTCTCACAGGCTTGAGGGGCACAGAGTGAAAAAGTGTCAGAGAATTTCACTCAGCATGTACTTTGGTTTACATATAGTTAATATTTATACGTAACTGTGCTATTAGAAGTTCTCAAGTCCAATCAACTTGTACTACTGCCCTCTATGTATTCATTTCATCAATATCAAAAGATAAGTGCCTATAGAATTGACTTAATCGATTTAAATAGGATAATGATTTTTAAAGGAAGCATAATAGAAATATAACAACAAAACCTTTACCACTAAAGGCTGGGTCTGCAACAACCTAAATAAATGTTCCATTGTTAAAATATTGAAAGATGTATTCAATAGAAATATCAACAAAAATGACAATAAGGGCAGCAGAATGTTGAAATGTTCTATCTTTATCATTAAAGTGGCGGAAAATCATTTATTAGTAGGCACTGGGGGCAGAAGATGCCTGATTTTATATCTTTGTCATATCTGTACGGTTGTTTCAACAAGTAACTTAAAGACAAAATGGAAAAAACAAGGAGGTTTGTGCCTGAGATCATGTTGATGTGAAACCGGGGATGGCCACCTTGTGCCAGGTGAGTTAAATTTACCTGGCAGGTAGACTGCAGAGTTCCTGAGGAGCAAAGGTTGGAATTCTTCTCCTGGGTGCCCCTTAGGTTCTGTGACTTGACTGATTGTGTCATGTTTTGGGAAAGACCTGATCACAGGAAGAGGGTGGGAATTGTGTGATTTGGGGAGCAGCTAACAACATTCATCACAGCTCATGGCCTGAATGAATTTTAAAGAAACGGGAAAACAAATGTTTCTTATGGAATAAGAGAATGTGAGGGCTGGACAATCCCGGAAAATGAGGAACACCCGTCCCATTTTCCAGATGAGAAAACAGAGGCCCAGCAAGGTGAAATCCCTCACCCAAGTTGCACCCGTCTCTCCTCCCCACTACATGAAAGCAGGACTCTTTCTGTTGTGATCACTGCTGAACCCCAAAAAGGGCCAGGTATCTAGCAGCTGCTCCAAAAATTTTGGTTTTGACTGTAGGAACAATGCTATTTCTTTCTTTCTCACTTTTATTCAGGATTGTGCCAAGAACTCCCCAGTTTTCAATGTAATTCGATAAATGTAAATATTAATTGAGTTTTGTTGTGATGAGGACGTAGGCTTTGAAGGTAACAGACTTGGTTCAGATCCTGGTTCTGCCACTCAATAGCTGTTTGGCTTTGGGAAAATTACTAAACCTCTCTGAGCTTGTTTCCTCCTTTGTAAAGTGTGGATAAATGTATCTGACTCAGCAGAGCACCTGCATGAGAGATGTGGACTAAATATTGGTCTTTCTTACTCTACCACGCCATCTCTCTGTTCTTCCCAGAGAAGTTGTACAGAATGATATAGTCCTTTTTAAAAATAATTAATTAATTAATTAATTAATTTTGGGCTGTGTTGGGTCTTCGTTGCTATGCGCGGGCTTTCTCTAGTTGTGGCGAGCGGGGGCTACTCTTTGTTGCAGTGCGTGGGCTTTTCACTGCGGTGGCTTCTCTTGCTGTGCTTGTTGTGGAGCACCGACTCTAGGTGCGCCGGCTTCAGTAGTTGTGGCCTGCAGGCTCAGTAGCTGTGGCGCATGGGCATAGCTGCTGTGCAGCATGTGGGATCTTCCCTGACCAGGGCTCGAACCCATGTCCCCTGCGTTGGCAGGCAGATTCTTAGCCACTGCGCCACCAGGGAAGTCCAATATAGTACTTTATAAAGAGGGGTTTTAATTTATTTCTGATAGTGTACATTTTTCTTGTAGAAAAGATTATTCCACTATAGAAACGTTAACACGCAATACCACTACAAATGCAGTATTCTATGGGTTAGATATTATCAGTAATTTTATAAGTAATTAGGCAAAGGCCAAAGCACTAGGTACTAGGGAGTAAGAAGACTGAAATCTTGGGTGCCGCCCCCCACCAATTTCAAGAGCAGGGTGTGTTTCTCAAATCCATATTTAATCTGGTCTTTTTTTCTCATCCATCATTGGTGTCTGCCTTTCTCAAGAAGGCTCAGTTCCTCCGCTTTCACACCCTCTCAGCTGGCTGTGCCCCAGCTCCCGCCCTGGAACCTCGGCGTGCCTGGGTGTGCCTGCTCTCCCTGTGCATCAACAGCGTTGCGAGGGAGCTGCTGTATCGTGCACTGCTTGCTGTACCCCAGAGTGCCTAGACCCTTCTGGTACATGAAGTACACCCTCATCACCATGAGTGCACGCCCTTCCCGTTACCTTATATCCTGCCTCTAAGCCAGGCTTGGGGGTGACTACAGTGTGCATTTTGCTATGTGAGGTGCTGGGATCAACGTGAAGTTCCCAACTTTTCTTGCAGGCTTGAGGGGCAGACAGTGATTTAAGTCGGGTCACCTGACTTAAAGTGGGGCTGATTGATTTAAAGCCAGGGCAGCTGACTTAAAGCCTGCGTCCCTCAGCTGCAGGACGATACCAAATTTGGTGGTGCACGGGTTCGCTCCAAGCCAGCACTGCTGTTCAGGAAGAGCTACCAGCAGCACCTTAGTCCATGGGGACTTGGTCCGTTGTCTTACCCCTGCCCTCAGAGGGGGACCACCTGCTCTTCTGGAGGAGAATCAGGGAGGAGGAAGTGTAGAGTCCCGGTTGCAGTTGCGGCACCCCTTCTCTGATGGCAGGGAAGGGGGGCGGGGCTCTGTGATGTCCTGGGGCTGGACTCACCAGGTCGACTCAGCCTCTCAGCCTCCTAACCTCCCCCCACACACCCCACAAGAGTTTCCAATAATGTGTAATTGCGCCTTAGGTTCTCGGTCTTCAAACTCATACCCAGGCTCCCAGGTCCCTTGATTCATCCAATTTCTCTGTGCTCTTTCTTCTATTAGATACAGTCCGAGAGGGAGGGGCTGGGGGATGGGACTGGAAGGACCCGGGCAGCACGGGCCTCAGCTGACTAAAGAGAGCCGGGGCCTGCGCTATCATATATGTGTGAGGACCCTTAAGGCGGAATCGAGTGGGCCAGTTAGAGGCAGTCCTTGCTGCCTCAAGTGAGTATGGATCACCGTCGGGTGGGGGGAGCACGCTGACCCCTGAGAAGTACTGTTAGGAGGATGTGTTCCTCCCTCGGCTTCAAAGACGTGGGTGGGCTTCAGGGATCCAGTTCCCCTCCAGGCCTCCAGGTCCGACTGCACCCCAGTGGCCTTGCAGACCTGGCTTCCTGTCCCAGAACCTGTCAGGCTCCAGGAAGAATCCAGATTGCAGAGATGGTGCCTGAGTGCTCCAGCTTAAGAAGTGCTGTCCCTGGTGACCCAACAGTGGAGGGAGGAAGGGTGAAGGGAGTAGGGGTGTGGGGTAGGGAGGGGTGGCTGCCCTGGGAAACATTGAGAGAGAAATATCACCCCCCACACCCCTTGCCCCCTGCAACTGACCCATTGATGCCATAGGATCTCAGGGCCTTTTAGTCAGAGATGCCTCTGCTTCTTTACTCCTGTGTTCAAAACTATGCAAAACCAACTCTTCATCCACTTGCTGCCTTGCCAGGACTTTTAAAGCACTGTTCTTTTGAAGCACTCGTTCCCTAAACTGCAGTTTGGAGCTGTCCCAGCTATTTAAAAGTGTTCTCCTTAAACTGAGACTACATCCTACTCTTTTGGAAGAACGACCTTCGCTTCAGAGGAGATCGTCTTTTCTGTCCATTCCTTCTTTCTGCTTCCCTCTTAAGGACCCCAGTGCTCAAAGAGCTTGGTGATTTATTTTTTGCTTGATGTCAAAAAGAAACCTTCCCCATGCACAGCAAAAGCTTTCCTGGAACGTAGGTGTTTCAAAACCATGAGAGTGTTTTGCAGTTAGTATACACTGGGTAGACTGCCTAACAATCCCTCCAAGAGCCAGAGGTGAGCGACACCTTTACTTATTTGATTGGATGTCCTTCAAGTTTAGGAAGGTCCCATTCTTATGCCCCAGCAGATAAGACAAGAGCCCTGGGTGGCTGTGGCTGTGATTAGATAGCTTCTGATGATTTTATTTCCCTTACTGACCTGCTGCTTCTAGGTTAAATTCATTTTATTACCTGTCCATTTTTTTTTTTTTTTTTGTGGTAAGCGGGCTTCTCACTGTTGAGGTCTCTCCTGTTGCAGAGCACAGGCTCCGGACGCACAGGCTCAGCGGCCATGGCTCAGGGGCCTAGCCGCTCCGCGGCATGTGGGATCCTCCCGAACCGGGGCACGAACCCGTGTCCCCCGCATTGCAGGCAGACTCTCAACCACTGCGCCACCAGGGAAGACCTACCTGTCCATTTTTAAAGAAAGACTGACAAAGTCGCTGTAATAAGTCAGGAGTCTGAGCTCAGGGTTGGTCAAAGGTACTCACAGGGAGGAAGGTGGATAAGAATAGGTGGGTAAAATAGGAGGGTTGGAAAGTACAGCCAAGACAACCGTGTTCACCGTGCGTACTAATAAAGGCCAGAATCTCCTCATTTATCTCTGGTGGGAAGTTCTGATGGTTTCACAGGATCAAACTCAAATCATATTCAAACTAGGGGGCTTCCCAGAGGGTGCTGAAGCACCGGCAGAGCCCACCTGCACTCCCACTTTGGCACTCCAGGATCAGAGTTGGGTTTGGAGATGGGGTTGCTGTAACCCCAAGGAGGTGAGCAGAGAGGAGGAGTTGATTACCGGTCTCCTCTGACTCTCTGGCCCAAATTGCCTGGCTTCACAGGGGGCACAGACTTCTGCTTTCAGCAACTGGGGGGGCACTTCCAGGCTGATGGGGTTGCCCAGTGGCCTGACAGCCTGACAGGCTGACTGTGGTGTGACTGCCCTTTGTTTTTCCAGAATCTGTACATCAGGAGGTGCATGGTTGCGGGAGCCCGTTCACCGACCACCCCCCGCCCCAAGAGGGATGGCACCTTCCCTGGCTGTACCCTATGATCACCTGGTACTTGAAATGACTGCGAGTTTTTTGACTTCAAGGAAAAGCTCACATAACTGCTTCTGCCTCATAATGTGTGGGATTTACGATAATGGAAGGGCATTATAAAGAACAGGTAGAAAACTCACCTGTTGGTCTCCATGTAGGAGTTTATTTTGCATGAATCCCTCCTACATGAGTAGATAGCAGAGGTTTATTTTTGTTCCCGTGTGTGTAGTTGTGGCAGAGGATGTAGGTATGGTGATTTGAAGCCGTCAAAGAAATATTCTCAGAACTCTCAGGACTTTTCCTGATTGGAACGGAAAGAGACCTGGAAAAGGAGGAAAAGAAAAAGAGGAGGGAGAACGAATGACTGTTTCTCAGTAAATTCACCTTCCTGGTTGATTGCTCTCTCTTCTCATTTCTTTTAACTTCTATGTATGTCTAATGGAAAAATGTAGAAAGGCTGATTTTTATGCTTTAAAAGATTTTACATCACAAAGAAACTAGAAGTGGCTAACAGAACTTATTCAAGTCAATGTTACATAGAGACTTTGATATTAAATGTATGTACTAAAATGGGTTAATCCAAATTTTCTCTTTCTTTTTGAGTGAATATTTGTAACATTTTTGTAGATAATAATTTATCCTAGATATACAAAATTGTGATAATGGGTACCATTTTTCACCACTTAAATGAATAGATTGTACACTTTAAATGCCAATGTTGTGTCTTACATGTTGTTTTTTAATTCATTGATTTCCAAAACTTGTGTTTATTTAATTGATTTCTATCTAATAATAAGTGTCTCCCCTTTATTGTTTCTTACTTTATATTTTATTGATCTATAGTTAATTTACATTATTATATTAGTTTCAGAGATACAACATGGTGATTCATAAATGTTTAGGTTGTTCTCCATTTATACTTATTATAAAAGAGTGGCTCTATTCCCCATGCTATACAGTACGTCACTGTAGATTATTGATTTTATACATAGTGGATTCTTCCTCAGAATCTCCTACCACTATTTTGCTCCTCCACCCTGTCTCTCCCTGCTGCTAACCACTAGTCTGTTCTTTAATCTGTGAGTCTGTTTTGTTGTTGTTGTTGTATTCAATTTTTTAGATGCCACGTGTAAGTGATAACCTACCAGGCTTGTTTTCTCTGTGGCTTATTCTACTAAGCATAATACCCTCCAAGTCCATCCATGTTCTTGCAAATGGCAGAATTTCATTTTTTGCTGAAGTCATCATAAAAAATCTTTTTTATCCCCTAA
>NW_022605685.1:890-11146 GCF_008692025.1 Phocoena sinus | reverse complement strand
TATTTAGGGCCTTAGTTATGGACAGGATCAGGGTGTTATTTAGTGACAGCTTAGACTATAAGGGACAGTGTCAGGGCCTAAGTTAGGGACAGTGTCAGAGCTTCAGTTAGAGATAACGTAAGAGCCTTAGTTAGACACAGTTCAGGCTGTTACTTAGGGATATCTTCAGGGCCTTAGAGCCAGCATCATGGCCATAATTAGAACCAGTGTCAAGGTGTTAGTTAGGGCCAAAACTAGGGTGTTAGTTAGGGAAAGAGTCATATCATTAGTTACAGACAGTGTCAGAGTTTTAGGTAGGGACAGCAGCAAGTCCTTAGTTAAGAAGAGTGTCAGGGCCGCACTTAGGGGCAGCATCAGAATGTTAGTTAGGGAGAGTCAGGACTTTTGAATGTCAGATTCTGAGGTAGAGACAGCATCAGGTTCTGAGGTAGGGACAGTGTCAGAGACTTACCTAGGGACATATTCAGGGCCTTAGTTATGGACAGGATCAGGGCATTATTGAGAGATACATGAGGCTATTAGGGACAGCATCAGTGTGTTAGGGAAAGAGTTGGGCGTTTTTATAGACAGTGTCAGTGCCTCAGGTAGAGACATCATCACAGACTTAGTTAGGAAGAGGGTCAGGGCCTTGGATACGGACAGTGTCAACCAACAGTGAGGGACATCTAAAGCTATTAGGGACATGGTCAAGGCCTTAGATTGGGCCAGCATCAGGGCTGTAGTGTCTACCAGTGTCAGGGCATTAATGAGGGACAAAATTAGGGTGTTAGTTAGGGAAAGAGTCAGGTCATTAGTTACAGTTTTAGGGCCTCAGGTAGAGTCAGCATCAAAGTTTTAGTTAGGAAGAGCATCAGGGCCTCAGTTAGGTTCAGCATCAGGATGTTAGGGCCAGCAACAGGGCCTTAGTTAGGGACAGTGTTGTCAGGCCCTCAGAGATAACTTGAGGGCCTTTGTAAGAGATAGTTTAGGCCGTTAGTTAGGGACACTTCAGAGACTTTCTTAGGGATATATTCAGGGCCTTAGTAATAGAATCAGGGTGTTGTTTTGTGACTGCTTAGGCACAAAGAGACAGCACCAAAGCCTAAGTTAGGGAGGGTGTCAGCGTCTTGGAGATAGTGTTAGGGACTTTGTAAGTTATAGCTTAGGGCATTAGCTAGGGACAGTGTCAGGAGCTTATTAAGGGCAGTGTCAGAGACTTAATGAGGGACATCTTCAGGGCCTTAGTTATGGACAGGATCAGGTCCATACTTGGGACCAGTGTCAGGCAGTTATTTAGGAGCAGTGTCTAGGTCTTCTGTAGAGACAGCATCAAGGCCCTTAGTTAGCAAGAGGGTCAGGGCCTTAGGACAGTGTCAGAGACTTACTTAGGCACATATTCAGGGCCTTAGTAATGGACAGGATCAGGACCACAGTGAGGGACATCTAAGTTAGGGACACCGTCAGGGCCTTAGATAGGATCAGCATCAGGGCCGTAGTTAGGACCAGTGTCAGGTCGTTATTTAGGGACAAAATTAGGATGTTAGTTAAGGAAAAAGTCAGGAAATTAGCTACAGACAGTGTCAGCTTCTCAGGTAGAGACTTCAGGGTCTTAGTGAGAGCATCAGCTTCTCAGGTAGGAACTGCATCAGGCCATTAGTTAAAGACAGTGTCAAGGCCTTAATTAGGGAGAGTGTCAGGGCCTCAGAGAAAACTTGAGGACCTTAGTAAGAGACATTTCAGGCTGTTCATTAGGGACATCAACAGGCGTTAGTTATGGACAGGGTCAGGGTATTAGTGAAAGACAGCTCAGGCAATTAGGCACACAGTCAGGGCCTTGGTTAAGGGCAGCGTCAGGGAGTAGTTGGGGAAAGAGTAAGACCGTTAGGTAAAGACAGACTCAGGGCCTTAGTTAGAGACACTGTCAAGTTCTTCCTTAGGGACACTGTCATGGCCTCAGTTAGGGTCTTAGAGATAGTGTCAGAGACTTAGTTATGGACATCTTTAGGGCCTCAGTTAGACGTAATTTGAGGGCCTTAGTAAGAGACATTTTGGGTCGTTAGTGACATCGTCAGGACCTTAGTGACGTCTTCAGTACATCATTTATGGGCCGCATCAGGGCATTAATGAGGGACAGTTCATGTTATTAGGGAGCGTGTCAGGGCCTTAGTTAGGGACTATATCAGGGCCTTTGTTAGGGAAAGACTGAGGCCATTAGTTAAAGACAGACTCAAGGCCTTAGTTAGAGACGGCATCAGTCCTTAGGGAGAGTGTCAGGGCCTCAGTTAAAGATAAGTTGAGGGCCTTTGTTAAGGACAGCCTCAGGGCCTCAGGAACAGCATAAGGACCTTAGTTAAGGTCAGTGTCAAGGATTTAGTTAGAGACAGTTCAGGGCAATAGTTAGGGACATAATCAGGGCCTTTGTTAGGGACAGCCTCAGGCCTTAGAGACAGCATCAGGACATTAGCTAGGGGGAGAGAGAAATTCATAGTTAGGGAAAGCTCACGCCATTCTAGATAGCTCAGGGCCATAGTTAGTGTCAGGGTCAGGGCCTGGTACTGAAATCAAGCAGGGCCCTATGGGGCACCTAGGCATGAAAGCCTTTCCCATGTCTCCTGTTTCCTGTTTGTTGGGAATAGGCCCCAGGCTCCACGAACTTCCCTGAGTCTCATAGGGCAGATTCGAACAGTTGCTAATCAGGGAAGGGAGAGGATGCAGAGAAAAGGGAGGAGCCGTCAGGAAACAATAGTGCAGCCTTGGTTCAGGATCCTGGTTCTGCCTCAGGGGATGTATCTAAGAGTATCTTTGGGCTCTTTACCAAACTAAAACTCCCACAAAATACAAGATTTTAGTGTGCTCCACTCCAGAGAAGCTCATCAAGAGACCATGTGAGGCCAGATTAAAGGGAGTTAAGGCCCTGTACACATACTAATCCTTAGGAACAAGTGTGTCCTTAAACCATTGCTGTAAAACTCCTCACCAGATCCTCCTGAATTGGGACACACAGTTTTTGAGGGCACGAGTTTTCTGTGTCCCCCTTTGGCTGCCAAATCAGTAAAGCTACTATTTTCTACTTCCTCCAAATATCTCTTTGAGATTCGATTCAGCACTGGTGCACAGAAGTCGAGCTTTTGATATCAAATTTAGTACCCAGTGTGGGGCTGACTTGGGGATGGCCTCTGTGGGTCCCCTGAGTTGATTGGACAGTCTGAGATTTTCTCCATGCCAGCCTCTTTCAAGTGAGTGTAAGGTTGGGGAATTCCTTTAGAGACCAGACCACCTGGGACTCTTGCCTGGAAAGGTGGAGTCCCAGTCATCCCAGCAGTTAGAATTCTGGGACAGGAGTAGATGTGGAAGAGGGACCACCCTAGCAGCTGCCAAGGCTGTCTTTGCCTTGAGGATGTTCCTCCGTTCCTCCTGCCTGGACTGGCCCGAATGTCCTTCTCCAAGGGATTATTTTGGGGAACCAGGAAAATAGAATTTGGAATTTTGCAACACCTCACCCAGCATGTGGTAACTCCCCTGGCATGCACTCTGAGGTCCTTTTAACCCTGTACATTTGGGGGAACCTTGGTTCCCATTTGTGTGACTTTTCATTCCAAGAAATCTCATTTGGAAGGTGCACCACTTGGACAGAGGTCACAGGCTAAGTTGAGACTTGGAAGCTGATTTCAGTCTTGTGCTGTTTGGTTTTGGGTTTCTGTCTGGTTTCTGGTTCCTTTGGTTTGAGGCTTCCGTTGGTGGTTAGGATTTTGTTTTGTTCTTATTCCGCATGTGAGTGTTCCATGGTTCAAACATAAGAAGTGCTTCTTCGTCAGTTCCATCTGATAGCCAGTGGGCAAAATCCTGGCAGACTGGTCAACCTATAGTTGTAAACCTAAGACTAAGAAAAGAATGAAATTCTATTGTAATTTTGTCTGGCCAATGTATGGATACATTCTTGAAAAATGAGGAAAGGTGCTCTTTGAATGGTAGCCTAAATGACTATACTATCCTTCAGCTAGAGTTATTTTGTCACAGGAAGAGAAAGACAAGAGAAGTTCCATATGTTCATGCATTTATGAAGCTACATAATAAACAAAGTGAGTAGCTAGGTAACAGACTGATGGTACAAAGAGAAAAGAAAGGTCACTTTGTACTAGAGCTGGTTGTGTCTGAATGTGGAAAAAAATAAGGGGCAACATAAGATGGTTACAGAAGGTGATGAACATTTGTGAAAAGGGAACACTGAGGAAAGAGCTGTGCATGACCAGGATTTTCTAAGATGGATTTTGTTGGACGTGCGTTAGGGCAAGTCTGGATTTGGTTTTTCCCTCCAAAGTTTTTTTTTGGAATGCTGCTTTTGATAACAGCTTGTGAGTTCCTTTGCCTGTGTCTGTGATCTCTCTTTTTGTTTGAAATCTCTTTACTTTGATTCAGTGAATAAGTGTTGTTTGTCCAATTCTAACAGTTCTTTTGATCTCCAGCTAACTTTGAGATGCTTTAGAAGGCCCTTGAACCATCTCAGACAGAAATGTTTGATTAGTGTGTTAAATTATATGGAATTCCTAAAAATCTAGTATGTCCTGGTAAACGTTTATCACTCATAATTCTAGTAACTTTTAAATGTTGTATGTAACAGCAATCATGGTTTCTTTTGTCATTTACAGTGTGATCCAAGGTTTAGCCATGACCTTTTCAGTCTTTATGTGATTTATAGATAGTTACTGTGTGCTCTAATACTCTTCAAAAGTGCTCCATCTTCAAGAAGATCTATGTGAAGGACATTTTGGCAAGCACAGGTCTCTGATAAATTTCATATCATAATGCCAAACTGGGTAAGAAATGAAAAATCTTAATGGAGAATCTGATGGCTTCATAAAAAGTTAACAAAAGGATTGGTTACTGAGTGAACTGGTGAATATGGTTATCATGTTTTTGTTTTTTTGTTACTTGCTTTGATCTGTGTTTTCCAGACACAGGGAAGTCCTTCCTCTCAAGCTACTTAGGACTTGGAGCAATTGGATAAATTACACCTCTGTATTGAAGTCTGTATTTATGAAAGTTACTGTGTTGGCTTCATTTTGCCCTGATGTTTAAGAGAAAAGAAAAGTCACCTAGTGAAGTTATCAGAATGTAATGACTCATGATGTATCACTGTTTGCTTTAGGTCTATTGCTAAAAGCACATGTACAATGCTTGTGTGAGAGTTGGGTATGAATAATAAAATGTATGGCCTATATAAAGTGTTTTCTCATTAACATACCTCTGAGCATGTTCACAATACCTGATCAGTATTCCCCCAATGTGGATTAACTAGGCAAATATAAAGGAGGCCTAGCACTGAGGGACATGATCTACACCTGGGGCAAACAGCTGAACCATTCTGGCACTGAGGGATTGACATTTTGATCATCAATGTTTTCTATTGTAATCAAAAGTGAAAAAAAAAACCTCTTCATGTATCGAGGTGTGAGGAAGTCACTCTGGCTTATACCTGTTTTAACTTAAATTTTACTGAACAAAGGGGCCTGTTTTGTGGCCTATTGGATATGAATTGTACATCTGCTTTGACATTGAAGAGGGGAATGCATTTGACAGTCAAAAAGGAGTAACTATGGTTCAGACATCCAAGATAAACCTAAATGACCAATGTAGATGTGATTTAGATGCATTCCTGTATTTTTTGTTTGTTTGTTTTCCAAGTTTTTTTTTTTTTTTTTTTTTTTTTGCTGTGGACCATTTTTTTTTTTTTTTTTTTTTTTAATTTTTTAAATAGATCTTTATTGGAGTACAATTGCTTCACAGTACTGTGTTAGTTTCTGTTGCACAACAAAGAGAATCAGCCGTATGCATACACATGTGCCCATGTCCCCTCCCTTTTGAGCCTCCCTCCCATCCTATCCCAACCCCTCTAGGTTATCTCAAAGCACAGAGCTGATCTCCCTGTGCTATGCTGCTGCTTCCCACCAGCCAACTATTTTACATTCAGTAGTGTACATATGTCAGTGCTACTCTCACTTCGCCCCAGCTTCGCCCTCCCACCCCATGTCAAGTCCATTCTCTATGTCTACCTCTTTATTCCTGCCTACCTGGTTTGAATCCTGATTAGAATGATCCAACTCTAAAACAATGCTTTGAAGACATTCAGAAAAGTTTGAATGTGAATTTTTTTTTTTTTTTTTTTTGGATGGGGTTGTTTGTTTTTTTGTTATTGAGCTGCATGAGCTGCTTGTAAATTTTGGAGATTAATCCTTTGTCAGTTGCTTCATTTGCAAATGTTTTCTCCCATTCTGAGGGTTGTCTTTTTTTTTTTTTTTTAAACATCTTTATTGGGGTATAATTGCTTTACAATGGTGTGTTAGTTTCTGCTTTATAACAAAGTGAATCAGCTATACATATACATATGTTCCCATATGTCTTCCCTCTTGCGTCTCCCTCCCTCCCGCTCTCCCCATCCCACCCTTCCAGGCTGTCACAAAGCACCGAGCTAATATCCCTGTGCCTTGCGGCTGCTTCCCCCCAGCTATCTACCTTACTACGTTTGTTAGTGTGTATATGTCCATGACTCTCTCTCGCCCTATCAAAACTCACCCCTTCCCCTCTCCATACCCTCAAGTCCGTTCTCCAGTAGGTCTGCGTCTTTATTCCTATCTTACCCCTAGGTTCTTCATGACATTTTTTTCCCTTAAATTCCATATATATGTGTTAGCATACGGTATTTGTCTTTTTCTTTCTGACTTACTTCACTCTGTATGACAGACTCTAGGTCTATCCATCTCATTACAAATAGCTCAATTTCATTTCTTTTTAAGGCTGAGTAATATTCCATTGTGTATATGTGCCACATCTTCTTTATCCATTCATCCGATGATGGGCGCTTAGGTTGTTTCCATGTCCTGGCTATTGTAAATAGAGCTGCAATGAACATTTTGGTACATGACTCTTTTTGAATTTTGGTTTTCTCAGGGTATATGCCAAGTAGTGGGATTGCTGGGTCATATGGTAATTCTATCTGTAGTTTTTTAAGGAACCTCCATACTGTTCTCCACAGTGGCTGAACCAATTCACATTCCCACCAGCAGTGCAAGAGTGTCCCCTTTTCTTGTGGACCATTTTTTAAGCCTATTGAATTTGTTACAATATTGTTTCTGTTTCATGTTTTGGAGTTTAGGTCACGAGGCATATAGGATCTTAGCTCCCCGCCCAGGGATCAAATGGGCACCCCCTGCATTGGAAGGCGAAGTCTTAACCACTGGACCACCAGGGATGTTCCCGCATTCCTGTATTGTTCAACTTGGATTTCTGAGCTATATTAGACTCGGGATACCACCAGCCATGCTCAAAACAATGTCTGCTGATAGCTGCAACCGTATGTTTTCAAGGACTCCTGTCTTAACTATTAAATTTCAAACAATGATGTTAGATCAGATACTAATAGAAAGATGAGACAAATGTGGAGTGGTCAATAGCTCCTGTTATGGATACGTCAATACTACATCAAAAGTTAAAACCTACTTAGGTAGAATTAGACAACTGGCTACAAAGTCTCTCTGAAGTGTCAGTTCCAGACCACATTTCAGACATATTCTCCTGAATTCCTAAGGGAATGAGATCTATTTTTACTATTAAAGTTTCAGTTGTTACCCCTCCTATCTTAACTGGATTGGTTGCACCAAAATGGGGGACCAAGGGACTGAGATCTTAATCATACGAGTCTCAGGTATAGAACTTGGATCTCAAATATTCCTAACTTGGTATCCATTTCCCTAGATTTAGGCAAGACTGCACCCCATTTCAGCAGGAAGTAGGCAGAATGGTCATCACCCTGTTCCCTGAAAGATGTGGGGAAAGATAAAAGTGAGGTGTTGATTAAGACCGAGTCCCCTAAAAACCGAGTTCCTGTGCCAAGTTTATGATTAATGTCTCAATCTGAAATGATGATTCCTTTTCTTGTCAAAAATCTGTTCTCCTCAAAATTGAGGAGTATCCAGAAGAGGATGAGTGAAACTGAGAGGGACTTTGTGGTCTCCTGGGCACAGAAGCCTTTCTGTGAGTCTCCTAACTTGTTTTTAGAGAATAGACTAGAGAATCCAGGGCCTTCCCTGAGTTCCAAAGGGCAAATTCGAACAGTTGCTAATCAGAGAAGTGAGAAGATGCAGAGACAGGGAGGAACAGTCAAGAAACAATAGTGCGGCCTTGAGGCAGGGTCCTGGTTCTACCTCAAGGGATACACATAACAGTATCTTTGAGATCCTTAAAGAACTAAAACCCTCAACAAATGGAAGATGTTAACATTCTTCAGTCCTGAGGAACTCATCAAGAAACCACCTGAGACCAGATTAAAGGAGTGCAGGCCCTGCATACACACTGATCCTTATCAGCAAGCACACCCTTGAACCATCGCTATAAAATACCAAATTCTCCTGCATTGGGACACACAGCTGTTGAGGACACAAGCCTGCTGTGTCCTGCATTGGCTGGCAGAGTGATAAAACTAATCTTTTGTATTTTTCCAAAACACTGTTCTTGAGATTTGATTCAGAACTGGTGCAGAGAGGCTGATTATTCAGTGTCAGTTAGGTACAGATTCAGGCAGTTAGCTAGAAACAGTGTCAGGTCTATAGTTATGGAAAGCCTCAGGGAATTAGGGAGGGACAGACCAAGATATTACAGACAGCATCAGATCCTGATTTAGGGAGAGTGTCAGGGCATGACATAGGACCAGCATCAGGACTGTAGTTAGGATCAGTGTAACGGTCTTAGTTAAAGTTATTGCCAGGACCTGAGTTAGGAAAAGTGTCAGGGCCTGACTTAGGGACAGCTTCAGGGCCTTAGTTAGGGACAGAGTCAAGATCTGACTTAGGGACAACGTCAGGGTCTGAGTGAGGCCTAGCATCAGGGTCTTAGCTAGGATCAGCATCAGGGCCTTAGTTAAAGACATTGTCAGGGCCTGAGTTAGGTACAGCAACAGGGCTTCAAAGGGACAGCCTCAGGGACACACTTTGGGATGGCAGCAGGACTTTAGTAGGGACAGTATCGGGACCGTGGTAAGAGATGGATCAAATTATTAGCTCAGGATAGTGTCAAGCATATTACTTATTGACGGCAGCAAGGCTGATGTTAGGGACAGCTACAGGGCCTTGGTTAGGGACAGCGTCAGAACCTGAGTTAGACAAAACATCAGGGCCTAGGGTAAGACTAGGGTCAGGGCCTTTGTTAGGGACAATGTCAAGGCCAGGCTTAGGCCTAGCCTGAGGGCCTGAGTTAAGCTGAGCTTCAGGGCCTTAGTTAGGGACAGCCTCAGGGCCTCACTTAGGGACAGCGTCAGGGCTTACCTAGGGACTGTCAGTACGTTGGTAAGAGATAGGTAAGGATATCAGCTCAGGATACTGTCAGGACTTTAGTTATTGACAGCATCAGGGCCTTAGTTAGGGACAGTGTCAGGGTGTTACTTACGACAAGCGTCAGAGTCTTTGTTAGGTACAGTGTCAGGGCCTGAGTTAGGAGTAGTGTCAGGGCCTTACTTAGTTAGGGACAGCATCAGGGCTTTAGTTAGCATAAGAGACAAGACTTTAGCTAGGGACAGGTTAAGGTTAATGTCTAGGGATAGTGTCAGGAAATGAGCTTGGGATAGTATCAAACCTTGTTACGGAGAGTATCAGGGCCTTACTTAGGAGCAGTGTCAGGGCTTCAGGTAGGGACTGTCAGATCCTGACTTAGGGAGAGCGACAGGACCTGAGTAAGACCTAGCGTCAGGGCCTTAGCTAAGGACAGTGTCAGGACATGACTTAGGAAGAGCATCAGGGTCTCAAAGACATTTTGAGGGTCTGAGTTAGGTACAGCATCTGGGCCTGAGTTAAGGAAAGCCTACGGCTTCACTTAGGGAGAGTGTCAGGGCTGACATAGGGACAAAGTTAGGACCTTGGTTAGAGATAGAGCAGGATATTAGCTCAGGATAGTGTCAGGACTTTAGTTATTGATGGCAGCAGGGCCTATATTAGGGACAGCTTCCGGGCCTTAGTTAGAGACAGTGTCAGGGCCTTAGTTAGGATTAGTCAGGGACTTAGTTAGAGACAGCATTAGGGCTTGGGTTAGGAAAAGAGACCAGGCATTAGCTAGGGACAGGGTCAGATTACATTCTAGGCATAGTGTAAGGAAATGACCTAGGGATAGTGTCAAGACCTTAGTTATTGAGAGCATCAGGGTCTTATTTAGGACCAGCGTCACGGCTTCAGGCAAGGACAGCATCAGAGCCTGAGTTAAGGATAGCATCAGGGCCTTACTTAGGGAAAATGTCA
>NW_022605685.1:0-790 GCF_008692025.1 Phocoena sinus | reverse complement strand
TTTAAAACCTCCTCCTTACCTGGTAGGCAGGCACACCTGAGACCAGTAGTTCCCTTTGGATAAGAGTCACCTGGGAAGCTTGTTCACTCTACCTTCCCAAAGCCCCTACCCTGGAGATTCTGACTCAGGGGTTCCAAACTGGACCCAGAAATTGTCTTTTTAACCAATAATCCAGGTGATTCTTATCATTAGACGACTGTGGGAATGGTCTTAGATCAGGGGTGGCCGGGGCCAGGGAGTATTTTTGGCTTTGTGGACTATTAGGTCTCTGTCACAACCACTCAACGCAAAAGGAGCCAGAGAAAATTCATGAATGAACTGGTCTGGTTGTGGTCCAATAATTTATTTACAAAAACAGGCGGCTGGCTACAGTTTGCTGACCCTTCTCTTAGACCATTCATCATACCATTAAAAAGGAGACATGAATGCCTGCTATTTGTCACCTCACTAAGGCTATGTCTCAATCAGGCAATTGACCCAATGAAAATCTTCCCAACACCATGAAACGTCACTCTCATCAAGAGGATAAAGTCAAGGTTGTGTCTTCCCTCCCTCTTTAGGGAGCAGCATTTTTAATGTCAGATGCAGGCTTGTGACATCCTCTGTCACATAGGGGAGGACGTAAGTCAGGCACCAGCAGAGAAGCAAAGCTTTCACTTTGGCATTGGTGAGTGCAGTAGGTGGAATTCTAACACTGCCTCTAGGATGGACATCCCCTGCTGAATACACACCTTCCTCCAATGATCCAATCACACTAATTTAAGTGCTACTTTTCAGGGATTTTGCAGAT
>NW_022605684.1:0-12384 GCF_008692025.1 Phocoena sinus | reverse complement strand
AACACCAATATCCTAATGTATCCAATCCTCACACCTTTTACTTGGTGAACTATGACTTTGTTTAATGAATCTGTGATTGCCTTTCTCTGTGGAAATATCTTCATTGATATCAATTTTTAGCTAACACCTATAAGTGATATTATAGGATATGTGTCTTTTGCTGTCTGACTTAGTACAATTTGCCTGATTACCTCTAGAATCATCTACGGTGCTGCAAATGGCCTTGTTTTATTTTATCCCTAGCTAATATTCCATCTGTACATGTACCAGTTCTTCTTTGTGCACTCACCTCTTGATGGACCTTTTGGTTGCTTCCATGTCTTGGCTATTGTAATACTGCTGCAATGCACATTTGCCTGCCTGTGTCTTTCCAATTCTGTCTTCTTATGTTATAGACCCAGGAGTGGGTCTCCTGTACCATATTGTATCTCAGGGTTTACCTTTTAAATGTACCACGATTCTCTTCTCATTAGTGGCTCTTTCCAGGTTACATCCCACTTAAAGTTGAGGGTATGCATTTCTCCACAACACCTTCAGCATTTATTGTTTGTAGTTTTCTTGCTGATGGATATTCTGAGTGGTGTGAGCTGATACATCTTTGTGGTTGAATTTGCATGTGACTCATAATCCCTTGAAATTGAGCTTTAAGGCATGTCCTTTTTATTTTTCAAACTGTGATTACAGCTTAGTTCTTCAAAGTGTTTTCTTAAAGTATGTGTCACATTTTGAAATTTATTGGCCATTATATCCCTCAAGACATTTTGAGGGAAGGTTTCACTTACAGCCCTGCAGTACTTGTTCACATGAAGTGACCATTAGCACAGGCTTTAAAGCTTCTTTTGCAGGTAACAACCACAGTGTGGCAGTCTTTCTTCATTCCCCATGTTGGTACTAGAGAAACAGACCTTCTGGCCAGTGGTCTTCCTTGGTTATAAATTAGAGTGGAATGTGCCCGGATAAACCCTGAAAAGCTGATGTCTCCTTAATATTGCTTGTTTTTAAAATTTAATTTATATTTTTATTGGAGTAATATTCCATTGTGTATATGGATCACTTCTTGATGCATTCTTCTGTTGATGGACAGTTTCATTGCTTCCAAGTGTCAGCTATATTAAATATTGCTGGAGTGCAAGATTGCCAACCTGTGACTTTTTGATTCTCATTTTCTCAGGTGACAGGCCCAGCAGTGGGTGTGACTGATTGACTAGTAGCTCAATGTTTACCTTTTCAAAGCACCTCCATTGTGTTTTCATTAGTGGCTCTTACCACACCCCCCTTAAAACCAAGGGTACGAATTTCTCCACAATCCCTTCAGCATTTATTGTTTGCAGCATTTTTACTAATGCCCATGCTGACTGCTGTGACCTGATAGGTTTTTGTAATTTGGGTTTGCATGTCTTTAAAAATTCCTAAAATTCATGATTTTTCCATGCCTTTTTTTTCTGTTAAAAAAATGTGTGAGTACAATATATCTCTTGAACTTTTCTTCCTGGAAGGTTGCCCTCTTTTGGATTTTTGGTCTATATTCGACCCCAGGATCTTTTGGAGGGGAAGTGTCATTACAGAACTGCAAGTTTGGTGAATATTTAGTGACCATTAGCACTGGGTTTAAATCTGCTGTTGTGGAAAATGGTCACAAGGAGGCAGCATTTCTCCATTCCCATATCTGGGTACTAGGGCTGCAGAGCCTTTCTGGATGTCCTGTTCCTAGAGTGTAAGTTAGAATGGAATGTGCCAGGAGAAACGCCCATAAGTTTATGTCTCATTACTTCTTGGTTTTTAAAATTTATTTAATCGGGGTAATGATTAGATGTTGTTTGTCCAGGTGTACACAATCTTGTTCATTTGTACTATATATATATAAATATATATATATATATATATGTCTATTCATATTCAGATCCTCTTCCCATGTAAAATATTAGAGTGTTTCGTAGACCTCCCTTGCAATATGGTCGGTCTTTTTGATATATGTTTATAATATGTATTTGTATACGTCTGGTAACGCTAATCTTAATTTATCCATTCTGCCCAACTTTCCTTTTAGATAAGCATACTTAATTTCTTAGTCTGTAAGTGTCTTTCTCTTTGGAAGTATGTTCATTTGTGTTAGTTATTAGATAACACCTATAAGTGATAGCATAGGATATAGATCTTTTGCTTTCTGATTTACCTCATGTTCTGTGATTATCTCCAAGCTCATCTATGGTGCCTCAAATAGCAGTGTTTCATTGTTTTCCATGGCTAATATTCTATTGTGTACATGGACCACTTCTTCTTTATCCATTCATCTGTTGATGGACATTTTGGTTGCTTCACTGTCTTGGCTATTGTGAATAAGGCTGCAGTGCAGCTTTTGCAGCCTGGGTCTTCTCGACTCTGGTCTTCTCAGGTGAGAGGCCCAGTGGTGTGATTGCTGGATTGAACGGTACCTCAATTTTTACTTTTAATCGCAGCTCCTTTCTGTTCTCATTATTGGCTGTTAGCACTTTGCATCTCACCAGCAACTAGAGGGTACACAGTTCTCTATAACCCCTTCAGAATTTATTGTTTGTAGACTTTTTGCTGATGGTCAGTGGATTGGTGTGAGTTGAAACCTTTTTGTAGATTAGATTTGCATGAGTCTAATAATTCCTGAGGTTGAGCTTTTACCCATTTTCCTTTTTCTTAAAAAAGAGTGAGTCAAACTTACTTCTTCACACTATCTTCTTGAAAAACTTGCCAGTTTTGAATTTTATTGGCCATTCCCTACCTCTGCACAATTGTTTAGGGAAGGTGTCCTTTACAGGCCTGAGTCCTTGTGAATGTTAAGAGACCATTAGCTGTGGGCTTAAAGCCGCTCTTGAAGGAAATGGCCACAAGATGGCAGAATTTCTACATTTCTAACTCTGGGATTTTGGGCAGCAGAGCCTTCCTGGAAATCGTGTTAGTAGGCTTCAAATTAGAGTGGAATGTGCCAGGGCACATCCGAAGAGATTATATCTCCTTACTTCTTGTTTGTTTTTTTAATTTCATTTTTATTAATTATCAGAGAAAATTTGAAAAAATGTAGATTCTCCTAGGTGTACAGAATCTGGTTCACCATATCAATGTATCTGTCTATTCCTATTTGGAACCTTTCCCGTATATGTTATTATAGAGTGTTGAGTAGACCTCTCTTGGTATTCCATAGGTATTTTGTGATTATATATTTCATATGTATTGATACAGGTGTGTTAACCCCCATATCATAATTCATACATTCCTTACACTTTTTTATTTGGTTAAACATAATTTTTTTTCTTAATCCATGCTTTTCCTTCTCTTGGAAATAAGTTCATGAATACCAATTTTTAGGTAACATCTATAAGTGATGTCATAGGATATCTGTCTTTCACTTTCTTTCTTTCTTCAAGTTGGGTGATTATCTCTAAGTCCTTATATGGTGGTGCAAACTGCACTGTTTCATTATTTTCCATAGCTAATATTCAATTGTTTACATGGACCACTTCCTCTTTGTGCATTTTTCTGTTGATGGACATTTTGGTTTATTCCAAGTCTTGGCTATGTTAAATGTTCTTGCAGTGCAGGATTGCCAGCCTGTGTCTTTTCCATTCTGCTCTGCTCAGGTGATAGGCACATCAAAGCACCTACCAGATCACATGGTAGCTCAATTTTTACCCTTAATCGCACCTCTGTTATGTTCTCACTACTTTTTGTTACCAGTTTATATCCCCCCAGCGGCTAGAGGGTACACAGTTCTCTGAAACCCCATTCGGCATTTATTCTTTGTAGACTTTTTTCTGAAGAACATTCTGACAGCTGTGAGGTGAACATTTCTGTAATTGGATTTGCATGGCTTTATTAATTGCTGATGTTGCACATTTTCCAATTTCCTTTTATTTTAAAGAAAAAAAAAGACAAAATGTGCGTAAAATATGCCTCTTGAAATTGTTTTCTTGAAATGTTGACGTCTTTTGAATTTTCTGGTCGATTTATGACCCCGGGATTTTTTTTGATGGCAGGTGTTATTTACAGGCCTGCAATTATTTTGAATATTAAGTGACCATTACTGCTGTTGTGTGAAATGACCAGAAGGCGGAAGCACTTCTCCTTACCAAATCTGCTTAATAGGGCAGCAGAGCCATAATGGAAGTTGTGGTGTAGGTTGTAAATTAGAATGGAATGTGCCAGGAAAAACCCCTTAAGATTATGTCTCATTACTTGTTTGTTATTTTAATTTAATTTTTATTCTTTATCACAGAAAATTAGATTACAATGTTTTGTTTGTTCTTGGTGTGCAAGATGTGGTTCTTTTACACATACACATATATCTATTCTTCTTCAGATCCTTTTCTCATGTAGGTTATGATACAATATTGAGTAGTCTTCTCTTGGTATGCCGTAGGTTTTTGATGATTATATATTTCACATGTGTTTGTATATCTCTGTTAACCCCAATATCGTAATGTATCCAATCCTCACACCTTTCCATTTGGTGAATCATAAGTTTGTTTAATGAATCTGTGGTTGCCTTTCTCTCTGGAAATACCTTCATAAGTATCAATTTTTAGGTAACACCCATAAGTGATATGATAGGATAGGTGTCTTTTGCTTTCTCACTTACTACCAGTTGCATGATTACCTCTAGACTCCTCTATGGTCCTGTAAATGGCATTGTTTCATTTTTTTCCTTAGCTAATATTCCATCTGTACATGTACCAGTTCTTTGTCCACTCATCACTTGATGGACGTTTTGGTTGCTTCCATGTCTTGGCTATTGTAATACTTCTACAGTGCAGATTTGCCTGCCTGTGTCTTCCTAATTCTGTCTTCTTAAGATATAGCCCGAGAAGTGGGCCTGCTGGAACATATAGTAACTCAAGGTTTACCTTTTAATGGCACCTCCATTCTGCTCCCATTAGTGGCTCTTAGCTGGTTACATCCCACTTCAAATTGAGGGTATGCATTTCTCCAAAACCTCTTCAGCATTGATCGTTTGTAGATTTTTTGCTGATGGTTATTCTGAGTGGTGTGATCTGATACCTCTTTGTGGTTGGATTTGCATGTGTCTCATACTCCCTTGAAATTGAGCTTTCAGGCATGTCCTTTTATTTTTCAAACTGTTATTACACCTGACTTCTTCAAATTGTTTTCTTGAAGTATGTGCCACACTTTGAATTTTTTTGGCCTTTACCTGCATCAAGACATTTTAAGGGCAGGTTTCATTTGCAGCCCTGCAGTACTTGTGCAAATGAAGTGCCCATTAGCACAGATTTCAGAACTGCTGTTGCAGGTATCAGCCAGAGGATGGCAACATTTCTACATTCCCCACTCTGGTACCTAGAGAAACAGACTTTCCTGCCAGTGGTGTTCCTCAGTTATAAATTAGAGTGCAATGTGCCTTGATATACCCCCAAAAGCTTACGTATCCTTACTTATGTTTGCTTTTTAAATTTAATTTATATTTTTTAGTGGAGTAATATTCCATTCTGTACATGGACCACTTCTTCTTTGTGCATTCCTCTCTTGATGGACATTTTTGTTGCTTCACAGTGTTGCCTATGGTAAATATTGCTGGAGTGCAGTATTGCCAGCCTGTGACTTTTGATTCTCATTTTCTCAGGTGATGGGCCCAACAGTGAGTATGATTCATTGATTGGTAGCTCAATGTTTACCTTTTCAAGGAACCTGCATTGTGTTTTCATTAGTGGCTCTTACCACGTCCCAATTAACACTGAGGGTACACATTTTTCCACAACCCCTTCAGCATTTATTGTTTGCAGAATGTTTGCTCATGGCCATTCTGACTGGTGTGAGCTGATAGGTTTTTGTAATTTGGATTTGCATGCCTTTAATAATTCCTAATATTCAGAATTTTTCCACATCTTTCTCTTTTATTTAGGAAAAAAGTGTGAGTACAATATGCCTCTTGAAATTGCCTTCTTGGAAGGTTGCCATCTTTTGAATTTTGTGGTCGACTTTCGACCACAGGATTTTTTTTGAGAGCAGGCGTCATTTACATGCCTGCAATGATTGTGAATATTTAGTGACAATTAGCACTGAGTTTAAAGCTGGTGTTGTGGGAAACGGCCACAAGGCAGCAGCATTTCTCCATTTGCAAATCTGGTTACTAGGGCAGCAGAGCCTTTCTGGAAGTCCTCTTACTAGGTTGTAAATTAGAATTGAATGTGCCAGGAAAAAGCCCCTGAAGTTTATGTCTCATTACTTCTTGTTCGTTTTTTAAATTGTTTTAACCGGGGTAATGATTAGAATACAGTTTGTCCTAGGTGTACACAATCTGGTTCATCGTACATCATATATATCTATTCATGTACAGATCCTTTTCTTACATAAAGGATTACAGAGTGTTCTGTAGACCTCCCTTGCTATGTGCTCGGGCTTTTTGATATATGTACTTAATCTGTATTTGTATAGGTATGGTAAACCTAATCTTAATTTATCCATTGCCACCACCTTTCCTTTTAGATATGCATAGTGTGTTTTTTAAGTCTGTGTGTATCTTTCTCTGTGGAAGTGTGTCCATTTTTGTCAGTTGTTAGGTAACACCTATAGGAGATATCATAGGATATATGTGTTTTGCTTTCCAACTTACCTCATGTTCTGTGTTTATCTCTAGGCTCATCTATGGTACCTCAAAGAGCAGTGTTTCATTGTTTTCCATGGCTAATATTGCATTGTGTACATGGACCACTTCTTCTTTATCCATTCATCTGTTAATGGACATTTAGGCTGCTTCCATGTCTTGGTTATTATGAATAAGGCTGCAGTGCAGGTTTTGCAGCCTCTGTCTTCTGGATGCTGGTCTTCTCAGGTGAGAGGCACAGCGGTGTGCCTGCTGCATTGAATGGTAGCTCAATTTTTACTTTTAAATGCAGCTCCTTTCTGTTCTCATTATTGGCTGTTACCACGTTACATCTCACCAGCAGCTAGAGGGTACACAGTTCTCTAAAATCCCTTCAGAATTTATTGTTTGTAGACTTTTTGTTGACGGTCAGTCGACCTGAGTTGAAACCTTTTTGTAGATTAGACTTGCATGAGTGTAATAATTCCTGAGTTTGAGCTTTTATCCATTTTCCTTTTTTTTTAAAGACAGTGAGTAAAACTTACATCTTCATATTATCTTCTTGAAAACTGTGCCTGTTTTGAATTTTGTTGGCCATTCCCTACCTCAGCACAACTTTTTAGGGCAGGTGTCATTAACAGGCCTGAGTCCTTGTGAATGTTAAGTGACCATTAGCTGTGGGTTTAAGGCCGCTCTTGCGGGAAAGGGCCACAAGGCGGCAGCATTTCTACATTTCCAACTCTGGGTTTTTGGGCAACACAGCATTCCTGGAAATCGTGTTAGTAGGCTTCAAATTAGAGTGGAATGTGCCAGCACAAACACCCAAGAGCTTATATCTCCTTAATTGTTGTTTGTTTTTTAAATTTAATTTTTATTAGGTATCAGAGCAAATTTGATTAAAATGTTGTTTCTCCTAGGTGTACAGAATCTGGTTCATCATATCAAAGTATCTGTCTATTAATCTTTGGATCCTTTCTCATGTTGGTTATTACAGAGTGTTGAGTAGACATCTCTTGGTATTCCATTCGTATTTTGTGATTATATATTTCATATGTGTTAGTACATGTCTGTTAACCCCATATCATAATTCATTTATTCCTTATACCTTTTCATTTGGTTAAACATAATTTTATTTTCTTAGTCCATGTTTTTTCTTCTCTTGGAAATAATTTCATGGGCATCAATTTTTAGGTAACACCTAGAAGTGATGTTATAGGATATCTGTCTTTCAGTTTCTTTCTTACTTCAAGTTGGGTGATTATCTCTAGGACTTTATATCGGGGTGCAAACGGCACTGTTTCATTGTTTTCTGTGGCTAATATTCCATTGTGTACATGGACCACTTCCTCTTTGTGCATTTTTCTGTTAATGGACATTTTGGTTTATTCCAAGTCTTGGCTATGTTAAATGTTCCTGCACTGCAGGATTTCCTGCCTGTGTTTTTTTCATTCTTGTCTTCTCAGGTGATAGGCGCATCAAAGCACCTACCAGATCACATGGTAGCTCATTTTTTACCATTAAACGCACCTTCATTATGTTCTCACTACTAACAGTTACTAGTTTACATCCCCCCAGCAGCTAGAGGGTACACAGTTCTCTCAAACCACTTCAGCATTTATTCTTTGTAGACTTTTTGCTGATGGTCAGTCGACTGGTGTGAGTTGAAACCTTTTTGTAGATGACATTTGCATGAGTCTAGTAATTCCTGAACTTGAGCTTCTATCCATTTTCCTTTTTTTAACAAGAGAGTAAGTCAAACATACCGCTTCGTACTACCTTCTTGAAAATTTTGCTTTTTTTGAATATTTTTGGCCATTCCTCACCTCAGGACATTTTTTGAAGGCAGGTGTCCTTTAGAGCCCTGAGTTCTTGTGAATATTAAGTGACCATTAGTTGTTGGTTTAAAGCCGCTCTTGTGGGAAACCGCCACAAGGCGGCAGCATTTCCACATTTCCGACTCTGGGTTTTTGGGCAACAAAGCCTTCCTGGAAATCGTGTTAGTAGGCTCCAAATTAGAGTGGAATGTGCCAGGGCACCCCCCCAAGATCTTATATCTCCTTACCTCTTGTTTGTTTTTTTAATTTAATTTTTATTTATTATCTGAGCAAATTTGATAAAAATGTGTTTGTTCTAGGTGTACAGAATCTGGTTCATTATATCTATGTATCTATCTGTTCATCTTTGGTTCCTTTCTCGTGTAGGTTATTACAGAGTGATGAGCTCAATTTTTAACTTTAAACACACCGCCATTCTCATCTCATTACTGGCTGTTACCAGTTATCGTCCCAGCAGCAGCTTGAGGCTACACAGTTCTCTAAAACCCTTTCAGCATTCATGTTTTGCAGACTATTTTGCTGATGATCAGTCTGACGGTGGTAAGGTGAAAGTTTCTGTAGATTGGATTTGCATGGCTTTATTAGTTCCTGATATTCATCATTATTCCATGCATTTTTTTAAACAAAAAAAAGAAAAAAATATGCAAAAAATATGCCTCTTGACATTGTCTTTTTGAAATATTGATGGCTTTTGAATTTTCTGGTTGATTTACGACCCCAGGAATTTTTTGAGGCCCGGTGTCCTTTACAGTCCTGCACATATTTTGAATATTAAGTGATCATTAGTGCTTGGTTTAAAGCTGCTGTTGTGTGAAACAGCCACAAGGCGTTTCAACAGCCACAACAGCATTTCTCCTTTACCAAATCTGGTTAGCAGGGAAACAGAGCCTTAATGGAAGTCCTGTTCTACGTTGAAAATTAGAATGGAATGTGCCAGGAAAAGCCCCTTAAGATTATGTCTCATTACTTCTTGTTCGTTATTTTAATTTAATCTTTATTTTTTATCACAGCAAATTTGATTACTATGTTTTGTTTGTTCTAGGTGTGCAAGATGTGGTTCTTTCACACATATATATATATCTATTCTTCTTCGGATCCTTTTCCCATGTAGGTTATGACACAATATTGAGTAGTCTTTTCTTGGTATTCTTTTATTTTTTTTTAAACATCTTTATTGGGGTATAATTGCTTTACAATGGTGTGTTAGTTTCTGCTTTGTAACAAAGTGAATCAGCTATACATATACATATGTTCCCATATGTCTTCCCTCTTGCGTCTCCCTCCCTCCCACTCTCCCCATCCCACCCCTCCAGGCTGTCACAAAGCACCGAGCTAATATCCCTGTGCCTTGTGGCTGCTTCCCCCTAGCTATCTACCTTACTACGCTTGTTAGTGTGCATATGTCCATGACTCTCTCTCGCCCTGTCAAAACTCACCCTTTCCCCTCCCCATATACTCAAGTCCGTTCTCCAGTAGGTCTGCGTCTTTATTCCTGTCTTACCCCTAGGTTCTTCATGACATTTTTTCCCCTTAAATTCCATATATATGCGTTAGCATACGGTATTTGTCTTTTTCTTTCTGACTTACTTCACTCTGTATGACAGACTGTAGGTCTATCCATCTCATTACAAATAGCTCAATTTCATTTCTTTTTAAGGCTGAGTAATATTCCATTGTGTATATGTGCCACATCTTCTTTATCCATTCATCCAATGATGGGCGCTTAGGTTGTTTCCATCTCCGGGCTATTGTAAATAGAGCTGCAATGAACATTTTGGTACATGACTCTTTTTGAATTTTGGTTTTCTCAGGGTATATGCCCAGTAGTGGGATAGCTGGGTCATATGGTAATTCTATTTGTAGTTTTTTAAGGAACCTCCATATTGTTCTCCATAGTGGCTGAACCAATTCACATTCCCACCAGCAGTGCAAGAGTGTCCCCTTTTCTCCACACCCTCTCCAGCATTTATTCTTTCTAGATTTTTTGATGATGGCCATTCTGACTGGTGTGAGATGATATCTCATTGTAGTTTTGATTTGCATTTCTCTAATGACTAATGATTTTGAGCATTCTTTCATGTGTTTGTTGGCATTCTGTATATCTTCTTTAGAGAAATGTCTATTTAGGTCTTCTGCCCATTTTTGAATGGGGTTGTTTGTTTTTTTGTTATTGAGCTGCATGAGCTGCTTGTAAATATTGGAGATTAATCCTTTGTCAGTTGCTTCATTTGCAAATGTTTTCTCCCATTCTGAGGGTTGTCTTTTGGTCTTGGTTATGGTTTGGTTTGCTGTGCAAAAGCTTTGAAGTTTCATTAGGTCCCATTTGTTTATTTTTGTTTTTATTTCCATTACTCTAGGAGGTGGGTCAGAAAGGATCTTGCTGTGATTTATGTCATAGAGTGTTCTTCCTATGTTTTCTTCTAGGAGTTTGATAGTTTCTGGCCTTACATTTAGGTCTTTAATCCACTTTGAGCTTATATTTGTGTATGGTGTTAGGGAGTGATCTAATCTCATACTTTTACATGTACCTGTCCAGTTTTCCCGGCACCATTTATTGAAGAGGCTGTCCTTTCTCCACTGTACATTCCTGCCTCCTTTATCAAAGATAAGGTGTCCATATGTGCCTGGGTTTATCTCTGGGCTTTCTATCCTGTTCCACTGATCTATCTTTCTGTTTTTGTGCCAGTACCATACTGTCTTGATTGATGTTGCTTTGTAATATAGTCTGAAGTAAGGGAGCCTGATTTCTCTAGCTCCTTTTTTCATTCTCAAGGTTGCTTTGGCTATTCGGGGTCTTTTGTGTTTCCATACAAATTGCGAAATTTTTTGTTCTAGTTCTGTGAAAAATGCCAGTGGTAGTTTGATAGGGATTGCATTGAATCTGTAGATTGCTTTGGGTAGTAGAGTCATTTTCACAATGTTGATTCTTCCCATCCAAGAACATGGTATATCTCTCCATCTATTTGTATCATCTTTAATTTCTTTCATCAGTGTCTTATAATTTTCTGCATACAAGTCTTTCGTCTCCTTAGGTAGGTTTATTCCTAGATATTTTATTCTTTTTGTTGCAATGGTAAATGGGAGTGTTTTCTTGATTTCACTTTCAGATTTTTCATCATTAGTATATAGGAATGCCAGAGATTTCTGTGCATTAATTTTGTATCCTGCTACTTTACCAAATTCATTGATTAGCTCTAGTAGTTTTCTGGTAGCATCTTTAGGATTCTCTATGTATAGTATCATGTCATCTGCAAACAGTGACAGCTTTACTTCTTCTTTTCCGATGTGGATTCCTTTTATTTCCTTTTCTTCTCTGATTGCTGTGGCTAAAACTTCCAAAACTATGTTGAATAAGAGTGGTGAGAGTGGGCAACCTTGTCTTGTTCCTGATCTTAGTGGAAATGCTTTCAGTTTTTCACCATTGAGGATGATGTTTGCTGTGGGCTTGTCATATATGGCCTTTATTATGTTGAGGAAATTTCCCTCTATGCCTACTTTCTGGAGGGTTTTTATCATAAATGGGTGTTGAATTTTGTCGAAAGCTTTCTCTGCATCTATTGAGATGATCATATGGTTTTTCTCCTTCAATTTGTTAATATGGTTTATCACATTGATAGATTTGCGTATATTGAAGAATCCTTGCATTCCTGGAATAAACCCCACTTGATCATGGTGTATGATCCTTTTAATGTGCTGTTGGATTCTGTTTGCTAGTATTTTGTTGAGGATTTTTGCATCTATGTTCATCAGTGATATTGGTCTGTAGTTTTCTTTCTTTGTGACATCCTTGTCTGGTTTTGGTATCAAGGTGATGGTGGCCTCGTAGAAGGAATTTGGGAGTGTTCCTCCCTCTGCTATATTTTGGAAGAGTTCGAGAAGGATAGGTGTTAGCTCTTCTCTAAACGTTTGATAGAATTCACCTGTGAAGCCATCTGGTCCTGGGCTTTTGTTTGTTGGAAGATTTTTAATCACAGTTTCAATTTC
>NW_022605683.1:0-18227 GCF_008692025.1 Phocoena sinus | reverse complement strand
GAAAATCAGTCGTTTAGTGTAGCCACCTTCATTATCTTAGCTAGATTTTCTGGATAACTTGCTGCAACTTCTGCTTGCTGCTTCACCCTGCACTTTTATGTTATGGGGACAGCTTCTTTCCTTAAGCCTCATGAATCAGACTCTGCTAGTGTCAGACTTTCTTCTGCAGCTTCCTCACCTTTCTCAGCCTTCATAGAATTGAATAGAGTTGGGGCCTTGCTCTGGATTAGGCTTTGACTTAAGGGACTATTGTGGCTGGTTTGATCTTCTATCCAGACCTCTAAACTTTCTCCACATCAGCAATAAGGCTGTTTTGCTTTGTTAACATTTGTGTGTTCACTAGAGTAACACTTTTAATTTCCTTCAAGAACTTTTTCATTGCATTCACAATTTGGCTAACTGTTTGGCCAAGAGGCCTAGCTTTCAGCCTGTCTTGGCTTTCAACATGCCTTCCTCACTCAGCTTAATCATTCTAGCTTTTGATTTAAAGTAAAAGATGTGCAACTATTCCTTTCACTTGGACACTTATAGGCTGATGAAGCGTTACTAATTGGCATAATTTTAGTATTGTTGTGACTCAGAATAGGGAGGTCTAGGAGAGGGAGAGAGACCAGGTAACAACCAGTTGGTGGAGCAGTCAGAGCACACACAACATTTATCAATCAAGTTTGTTGTCTGTATCAGCATGGTTTGTGACACCCCAAAAACAGTTACAATAGTAAGTCAAAGATCATTGGTCATCACCATAACAAATATAATAGTAACAAAAAAGTTTGAAGTATTGCATGAATTCCCCAAATGTGACAGACACGAAGTGAGCAAATGCTGTTGGAAAAATGGCGCCTGTAGACTTGATTGATGCAGGGTTGCCACAGACCTTAAGCTTTTAAAAAAACACAATATCTGCGAAGTGCAATAAGATGAGGTATGCCGGTATAGAGATTACTGAGTTGAAAGGAATAGATTACATTTCATTATGATGAGATGTGACTGGAGTAGTTTGAGGAGAAAATGGGAGGTGAGGAAGTAGAGACTATAAGCATAGTCAACTCTTTTGGGAAGTTTTGTTATAAAGGAAGCTGGAGTGGAACATGGAATCTGGGGAGAATTTCCTTTAAAGATGGGAGATCCTACAGCATATTTGTGTGTCATGGGGACACTCTAGTAGATAGGGAGAAATTGGTAAAGAATTGATGCAGAAAGAGGGATAAATAGCTGGAAGAGTCTTTGAGTAGGCACAGAGGAATAGTGTTAAAAACGATTTTCTTGACTAGCCATTGTTCATTTCTGGTACCCTCCAATTTCTGTAGGGATGATCAATCCCAATCAGATGCCAACTCCATAGAAGACAGGAGTTAGTTTATGAACGTATAAGCACTGAAATAATGTGTCAAGACAGATTCCTTCACATTGGCCCATGTACTCAGTACTAGTTACACAAGCAGTTTTAAAGGACCCCAAAATCAATAAACATCTCTGTTTTCAGGAGTTTATAATCTGGCACAGTGGTTCTTAACTGGGGACAGTTTTGCCCACCAGGGGACATTTGACCATGTCTTTTGGTTATTATGACTGGAGGACAGGAATGCTACTGGCATTTAGTGGGTAGAGGCCAGGGATACTGCTGAGCAACCTGCAGTGAACAGGATAGCTTCCCACAGCAAAGAATTGTCCAAAATGTCAATAATGTTTGGGCTGAGAAACCCTGACCTAGTAAGAGAAGTAGAATGTAAATAAAATTAAAACTGAGGTATGATGCAGTATGCTCTGAGAGTAATATATAGTGCTCTGATATACGTGGAATCTTAAAAAAAAAAGGATACAGATGAACTTACTTACAAAGCAGAAATAGACCTACAGACAGAAAACAAACTTACGGTTACCAAAGGGGAAAGTGAGGGAGAGGGATAAATTAGGAGGTTGGGATTAATATATACACACTACTATATATAAAATAGGTAACTAACAAGGATGTAATGTATAGCACAGGGAATTCTATTTTGTAATAACCTATAAGGAAAAGAATCTGAAAGAGAATATATATATAAAACAATCAACTGTACTGTACACTTGAAACTAACATGATGTTGTAAATCAATCATACTTCAATTTTAAAAAAGTACTATGAGAGATCAGAGAAGCTTACAGTTATACTTGATTGGGGAAATTGAGTAAAGCTTGAGAGAGAAGAGTTTTGTCCCAGGACTTAAAGGATAAATAAGATTTCTGTAAGTGGAGATGAAAGATAGTTATTTCAGATAGGATATAACTTGAGCTAACATGTGATATCAGGAAAGTGGGAAACAGAATGTAGTTTAGTTTGGGTAAGGCATAGAATGTATATAGGAGATTAGTGGGAGATGAGGTTAGAGAGGTAGATTGGGTTTGGATCTGGGAGGACCGGAAATCCCAGAGGATTTACCTTCTTCACCCATTCTTGGGAATTCTTATAGCATGTAAGATCTGAAATTAGTTTTTGTTTTCTCTTTGTGGCAGTTTAGTTCAACTATAAACTTCCAAGGGCAGGGGCCTATCTGACTCTTCTCTCAACACTGCCCAGAAGAGTAGTAAGTGTGCAGTATATTGATTTAGATTGATGGGCAAAATTAGGTCTTCTGTTGGTCAGCTTCTTTAATGCCGTGAACTAAAGATTCACATATTTGTTTTTGATCATTCAGAAAAGAGAAACAGCCAGTGGTGGCTGAGACAGTAGAAGAGGTGAAGAAAGAACCTATTCTGGTGTGTCCACCCTTACGAAGCCGAACATACATACACCCGAAGATCTCCACAGTCGTTTGGAATCTCATGTCAAAGAAGTTTTTGGTTCATCTGTTCCTAACAATTGGCAGGACATCTCCCTGGAAGATGTTCATCTGAAGTTCAGCTTCTTGGCACGTTTAGCTGATGACTTGGGCCATGCAGTGCCTAACTCCAGGCTTCACCAGATGTGCAGGGTCAGAGATGTCCTTGATTTCTATAATGTGCCTGTTCAGGATAGATCTAAATTTGACGAACTTATTGCCAGTAATCTGCCTCCCAATTTAAAAATCACTTGGGGTTACTGAGCAGTTAAAGGAGGAACATGTTGAAATAATTTTTTTTCCACCTGAGAAGGGGCTGCTTATCAGACATTTTGATACTTTACCATGTGAAATGCTGTCAGAACTGGTCTGTAAATCCACTTTTTTCTGTGGAAGGGTGTATCGTCTCCCTTTTTTTTTAATCATCATGAATCGACAAATATTTTCTTTTCACATTTGCTGAAACTTTTTTTTTAATGGAACCAGGTCATTAATAATTTACGAAAATATATATTACATAACAAGGTAACATTTAGAAAAGAACAAAAATCTGTGTCCTGTATTATGAAAGTTGTTTCAGTATTCGCTTTACTGTATAAGTAGAAATAGTAGAAAATAATACTGTTCAATCTAGATTAACCTCTTGGAATTAAAGTAGATTTCTTAAAGTGTGTTTGTAATTTTTTTAATGTGAAATTTGCTTTTCTGCCTTGTCATTTTCTTAATTTAAGTATTATAAATGAAAAAGTTAGAATATGTGTTATTTTGGTAAAAGATAGAACAGATTCTATACCTAAATTAACAAAGGAGATGGTGTTTATTTCAAACCCTTTTTCTTTTCTGTAACTTTTAAAAAGTGGCCTTGAGTATCCACTAGGGTGATAAGTCTGCAGACTTACATGTACTTAATTTTGTGGAAAATTACTCAAATAGTGAGCTAACCAGATGATCTGAATGATAAAAAATGAGAAAGTGATAAATTAGGAATTATTCTTTTTCAGACTTTAGATATGGCTAGAGAGTAATGACACAAGAAGAAGGAATTGCTTATATTTTATCTTGACTACAGATAATTCTGAAAGAAAAGTGATAGGTTTTAAACAAAGGAAATTGTATTTATTTTCTTTTCTAGGGTGACTCCTTTGAAGAGGAAGAAATTAGTTGGATGTATAAATTCTGGTATGTTTATTAGAAAAATAAGTTACAGTATGGTCATGCCCTATAAATGTCATCAGTGGACAATTAGATTTTCAATAACCTCTACATTGAAGAACTTCAGAAATACCTGGAATGTCAAAGTGTTTGGAGCCCTGGAACTTAAACATTAGAGCTGTTTATCCCTTCTGCCTCTATGTGAAATGGGTTCAGCGTGGAAACATTTGAATTTTATATACAGGATTTGATTATCTGGTTTCCCACACAACTTTTACTTCTAATCTGGAGACACAGAAAATGTGCAAAGGGCAAGGTGGAAGTAAGAGATGGTGAGGGCAGTGTGGAAAAGCACTTGGTTTCATGTGGAGAGCTGCAAAGCCAGCATTCATGTAAATGTTAGGGCCAAAGAAATTACTCCTTCATAACCTGGAGCAGTTTCTCAAAATTTAATGTGCTTATGAATCACTTGGGATCTTTTTTAAATGCAGATTCTGATTCTGTAGGTCAAAAGTGGGTCCTGAAATTGTCTATAAAGCCCCTAGGTTATTCTGATGATGTTTTGAGTACCATGACCCTAAAAGCTAGTATTGAGGTGGGAGACAAGTACTGCCCCCTGCACCCGCAGTCCTGGAACGTTTAGCTGGTAGGGAAGGTAAACTGCATATTCATCAATAACTCTAGAGGACATCACTGGTTTACAGCCCAATATAATATATCAGAATAATGACCTATAGTTTTCCTGGAAAGATTAAATTAGGTTTGCTAACTTGTTTCCTGAGATAACTAAAAACATATAAAAGGTTTACTTTTTAAAAAATTAAATGATTTCTATATAAAGTGTTAGCAGTTTTACTCTGTTGGGCCGTTGAACTCAGTGTGTATGCTTACATAAAAACTAATAAAATAGAGATTCAGGGTTAGTAGAATGGATGGTCTTACACAAACTGCTAAATAACAAAGATTCAACTGATTAATTAGAAGATTCTAATTGGCTTTATTAAATGATTCATGAATCAGGCAGCATCCCCTCCAGCAATAGAGAGCTGCTCTGTTGAGCTTCAGAAAAGGAAAGGTTTTTAAAGGCAGAGAGGAAGCAGAAAAAAAGAAATTACTAGCAAAAATGCATTGTTTTAGGCAAGATCACCCTCTTTAAGGGGTATGGATAGGGTTCTATCAGTGGATTACCTCCTAGCGCTGACCAGGAAATTCCAGATTGGCTGATTAAAGGTCACACTCCTGGGGAAGGTCGAGTCTATGATGAGGTTAGATATTGTCTGGGTTTGCTGCCCTGTGGCTTAGCACAAATGACTTCATTTTGGGTTTGTCTCCTTTTTAACAACAGTATATATTTCAAGCAGCATAAAAGAAACTTCTCCCTCTCTTCTTTTTAATTTTAACGTGTCATTTATAAAAGTAGCACTTTTTTTAGAAAATTGGGAAAGAGAAAAAATACCTTTTCCATCCACCAGATAATCACCTAACATTCTTGTATATTAACAAGTGAAAACAAGTATTTTAAAATTTGCTATGACATCCTGTCCTGTGACCCCTTCACACCATGAGTATTTCTATTCATCTTTAAATAGTCTTAAGAATAATAGATTTGATTAATAGCATATTCCATAAATGCATGTTACATAATTATTCAACCGATATTCTATTACTGGATTTTAAATTGTTGCCACTTTTTTGCTTTTATGTTATTTTTTAATTTGGCTTTTCTAGTTTTTTGAGTGTGGGTGTGCCATAAAACGCCTTCCTACTCAGAAGTCATTCCACTTTGTCTTTTTTTAAAACTTAACTTTTTTCTTGTTACACTTGTTTTTAATTACACACATACAATGTACAAGTTAATTGTAGAAACATTAGAAAACACAGATAACCAAAATTTAAAAAAACTTTCACATGGTGATAATAATTATTGACACCTAAAATACGTATTTTTACAAAAGTGGTTTTGTATAATACGATGCATATTGATTTATTCTTTCTTAAAATATGTATTTGTTCTGTTAATAAGTATATTTCTCCAGAGTCATTTTGAATTACTGCTTGATTCTTCATTGAAAGATACACGCTATTTAATTCATCCTGAACATACAGATTGGTTCTATGTTTTGCACATATAAACAATACACCAGTGAACCCCACCTTGTACCTATACTTTTTTTTTTTAATGTCTTTATTGGAGTATAATTGCTTCACAATGATGTGTTAGTTTCTGCTTTATAACAAAGTGAATCAGTTATACATATGTTCCCATATCTCTTCCCTCTTCTGTCTCTCTCCCTCCCACCCTCCTTATCCCACCGCTCTAGGTGGTCACAAAGCACTGAGCTGATCTCCTTGTGCTATGCAGCTGCTTCCCACTAGCTATCTATTTTACATTTGGTAGTGTATATATGTCCATGACACTCTCTCACTTTGTCACAGCTTACCCTTTCCACTCCCCATATCCTCAAGTACATTCTCCAGTAGATCTGTGTTTTATTCCCGTCTTGCCTGTAGGTTCTTCATGACTTTTTTTTTAGATTCCATATATATGTGTTAGCATACAGTATTTGTTTTTCTCTTTCTGACTTACTTCACTCGGTATGATAGACTCTAGGTCCATCCGTCTCACTACAGATGACTCAATTTCATTTCTTTTTATGGCTGAGTAATATTCCATTGTATATATGTGCCACATCTTTATCCATTCATCTGTTGATGGACACTTAGGTTGCTTCCATGTCCTGGCTATTCTAAATAGAGCTGCAGTGAACATTTTGGTACATGACTTTTTTGAATTACAGTTTTCTCAGAGTATATGCCCAGTAGTGAGATTGCTGGGTCATATGGCAGTTCTATTTTTAGTTTTTTAAGGAACCTCCATACTGTTCTCCTTAGTGGCTGTATCAATTTACATTCCCACTAACAGTGCAAGAGGGTTCCCTTTCCTCCACACCCTCTCCAGCATTTATTGTTTGTAGAGTTTTTGATGATGGCTATTCTGACTGGTGTGAGATGATATCTCATTGTAGTTTTTGATTTGCATTTCTCTAATGATTAATGATGTTGAGCATTCTTTCATGTATTTGTTGGCAGACTGTATATGTTCTTTGGAGAAATGTCTATTTAGGTCTTCTGCCCATTTTTGAGTTGGGTTCTTTGTTTTCTTGATATTGAGCTTCATGAGCTGCTTATAAATTTTGGAGATTAATCCTTTGTCACGTGCTTCATTTGCAAATATTTTCTCTCATTCTGAGGGTTGTCTTTTTGTCTGGTTTATGGTTTCCTTTGCTGTGCAAAAGCTTTTAAGTTTCATTAGGTCCCATTGGTTTATTTTTGTTTTTCTTTCCATTTCTCTAGGAGATGGGTAAAAAAGGATCTTGCTGTGGTTTATGTCACAGAGTGTTCTGCCTATGTTTTCCTCTAAGAGTTTGATAGTGTCTGGCCTTACATATAGGTCTTTAATCCATTTTGAGTTTATTTTTATGTATGGTGTTAGGGAGTGTTCTAATTTCATACTTTTACATGTACCTGTCCAGTTTTAGCAGCACCACTTATTGAAGAGGCTGTCTTTTCTCCACTGTATATTCTTGCCTCCTTTATCAAAGGTAAGGGGGCCATATATGCGTGGGTTTCTCTCTGGGCTTTCTATCCTGTTCCATTGATCTATATTTCTGTTTTTGTGCCACTACCATACTGTCTTGATTACTGTAGCTTTGTAGTATAGTCTGAAGTCAGGGCACCTGATTCCTCCAGCTCCATTTTCTTTCTCAAGATTCCTTTGGCTATTTGGGGGCCTTTTGTGTTTCCATACAAATTGTGAAATTTTTTGTTCTAGTTCTGTGAAAAATGCCAGTGGTAGTTTGATAGGGATCGCATTGAATCTGTAGATTGCTTTGGATAGTAGAGTCATTTTTACAATGTTGATTCTTCCAATTCAAGAACATGGTATATCTCTCCATCTATTTGTATCATCTTTAATTTCTTTCATCAGTATCTTATAATTTTCTGTATACAAGTCTTTTGTCTCCTTAGGTAGGTTTATTCCTAGATATTTTATTCTCTTTGATGCAATGGTACATGGGAGTGTTAATTTCACTTTCAGATTTTTCATCATTAGTGTATAGGAATGCTAGAGATTTCTGTGAATTAATTTTGTATCCTGCTACTTTACCAAATTCATTGATTAGCTCTAGTAGTTTTCTGGTAGCAGCTTTAGGATTCTCTATGAATAGTGTCATGTCATCTGGAAACAGTGGCAGCTTTACTTCTTTTCCAATTTGGATTCCTTTTATTTCTTTTTCTTCTCTGATTGCTGTGGCTAAAACTTCCAAAACTATGTTGAATAATAGTGGTGAGAGTGGGCAACCTTGTCTTATTTCTGATCTTAGTGGAAATGGTTTCAGTTTTTCACCATTGAGGACGATGTTGGCTGTGGGTTTGTCATATATGGCCTTTATAATGTTGAGGAAAGTTCCCTCTATGCCTACTTTCTGGAGGGTTTTAATCACAAATGGGTGTTGAATTTTGTCAAAAGCTTTCTCTGCATCTATTGAGATGATCATATGGTTTTTCTCCTTCAATTTGTTAATATGGTGTATCGCATTGATTGATTTGCGTATATTGAAGAATCCTTGCATTCCTGGCATAAACCCCACTTGATCATGGTGTATGATCCTTTTAATGTGCTGTTGGATTCTGTTTGCTAGTATTTTGTTGAGGATTTTTGCATCTATGTTCATCAGTGATATTGGCCTGTAGTTTTCTTTCTTTGTGACATGTTTGTCTGGTTTTGGTATCAGGGTGATGGTGGCCTCGTAGAATGAGTTTGGGAGTGTTCCTCCCTCTGCTATATTTTGGAAGAGTTTGAGAAGAATAGGTGTTAGCTCTTCTCTAAATGTTTGATAGAATTTGCTTATGAAGCCATCTGGTCCTGGGCTTTTGTTTGTTGGAAGATTTTAAATCACAGTTTCAATTTGAGTGCTTGTGATTGGTCTGTTCATATTTTCTATTTCTTCCTCGTTTAGTCTCAGAAGATTGTGCATTTCTAAGAATTGGTACATTTCTTCCAGGTAGTCCATTTATTGGCATAGAGTTGCTTGTAGTAATCTCTCATGATCCTTTGTATTTCTGCAGTGTCAGTTGTTACTTCTCCTTTTTCACTTCTACTTCTTTTTTTTTTTTTTTTTTTTTTTTTTTTCGGTACGCGGGCCTCTCACTGCTGTGGCCTCTCCCGTTGCGGAGCACAGGCTCCAGACGCGCAGGCTCAGCGGCCATGGCTCACAGGCTGAGCCACTCTGCGGCATGTGGGATCTTCCCGGACCGGGGCACGAACCCGCGTCCCCTGCATTGGCAGGCGGACTCTCAACCACTGCGCCACCAGGGAAGCCCCACTTCTACTTCTTTTGATTTGAATCTTCCCCTTTTTTTCTTGATGAGTCTGGCTAGTGGTTTATCAATTTTGTTTATCTTCTCAAAGAACCAGCTTTTAGTTTTATTGATCTTTGCTGTTGTTTCCTTCATTTCTTTTTCATTTATTTCTGATCTGATCTTTATCATTTCCTTGCTTCTGCTAACTTTAGAGTTTTTTTGTTTTTCTTTCTCTGATTGCTTTAGGTGTATGGTTAGATTGTTTATTTGAGATGTTTCTTGTTTCTTAAGGTAGGATTGTATTGCTATAAACTTCCCTCTTAGAACTGTTTCTGCTGCATCCCATAGGTTTGGGGTTGTCGTGTTTTCATTGTCATTTGTTTCTAGGTATTTTTTGATTTCCTCTATGATTTCTTCAGTGATCTGTTAGTTATTAAGTAGTGTATTGTTCAGCCTCCATGTGTTTGTATTTTTGACAGTTTTTTTGCTGTAATTGATATCTAGTCTTGTAGTGTTGTGGTCGGAAAAGATACGTGATACAATTTCAGTTTTCTTAAAATTACCAAGGCTTGATTTGTGACCCAAGATATGATCTATCCTGGAGAATGTTCCATGAGCACTTGAGAAGAATGTGTATTCTGTTGTTTTTGGATGGAATGTCGTATAAATATCAATTAAGTCCATCTTGTTTAATGTATCATTTAAAGCTTGTGTTGCCTTATTTATTTTCATTTTGGTTTATCTGTCCATTGGTGGAAGTGGGGTGTTAAAGTCCCCTACTATGATTGTGATACTGTCGACTTCCCCTTTTATGGCTTTTAGTATTTGCCTTATGTATTGAAGTGCTCCTATGTTGGGTGCATAAATATTTACAATTGTTATCTCTTCTTCTTGGATCGATCTGTTGATCATTATGTAGTGTCCTTGTTTGTCTCTTGTAATAGTCTTTACTTTAAATTCTATTTTGTCTGATATGAGAATTGCTACTCCAGCTTTCTTTTGATTTCCATTTGCATGGAATATCTTTTTCCATCCCCTCACTTTCAGTCTGTGTGTGTCCCTAGGTCTGAAGTTGGTCTCTTGTAGACAGCGTATATACGGGTCTTGTTTTTGTATCCTTTCAGCCAGTCTGTCTTTCATTGGAGCATTTAATTCATTTACATTTAAGGTAATTATCGATATGTATGTTCCTATTCCCATTTTCTTAATTGTCTTGGGTTTGTTATTGTAGGTCTTTTCCTTCTCTTGTGTTTCCTGCCTAGAGAAGTTCCTTTAGCATTTGTTGTAAAGCTGGTTTGGTGGTGCTGAATTCTCTTAGCATTTGCTTGTCTGTAAAGGTTTTAATTTCTCCAACAAATGTGAATGAGATCCTTGCTGGGTAGAGTAATCTTGGTTGTAGGATTTTCCCCTTCATCACTTTAAATATGTCCTGCCATTCCCTTGTGGCTTGCAGAGTTTCTGCTGAAAGATCAGCTGTTAAGCTTATGGGGATTCCCTTGTGTGTCATTTGTTGTTTTTTCCTTGCTGCTTTTAATATGTTTTCTTTGTATTTAATTTTTGATAGTTTCGTTAATATGTGCCTTGGTTTGTTTCTCCTTGGGTTTATCCTGTATGGGACTCTCTGTGCTTCCTGGACTTGATTAACTATTTTCTTTCCCATATTAGGGAAGTTTTCATCTATAATCTCTTCAAATATTTTCTCAGTCCCTTTCTTTTTCTCTTCTTCTTATGGGACCCCTATAATTCGAATGTCGGTGCGTTTAAAGTAGTCCCAGAGGTCTCTGAGACTCTCCTCAATTCTTTTCATTCTTTTTTCTTTATTCTGCTCTGCAGTAGTTATTTCCACTATTTTATCTTCCAGGTCACTTATCCGTTGTGCCTCAGTTATTCTGCTATTGATCCCTTCTAGAGAATGTTTAATTTCATTTATTGTGTTGTTCATCATTGCTTGTTTCCTCTTTAGTTCTTCTAGGTCCTTGTTGAACCTTTCTTGTATTTGTTTTATTCTATTTCCAGGATTTTGGATCATCTATACTATCATTATTCTGAATTCTTTTTCAGGTAGACTGCCTGTTTCCTCTTCATTTGTTAGGTTTGGTGGGTTTTTACCTTGCTCCTTCTTCTGCTGTGTGTTTTTCTGTCTTCTCATTTTGCTTAACTTACTGTGTTTGGGGTCTCCTTTTCACAGGTTGCAGGTTTGTAGTTCCTGTTATTTTTGGTGTCTGTCCCCAGTGGGTAAGGTTGGTCCAGTGTGTTGTGTAGGCTTCCTGGTGCAGGGGACTAGTGCCTGTGTTCTGGTGGATGAGGCTGGATCTTGTTTTTCTTTTGGGCAGGTCCACGTCTGGTGGTGTGTTTTGGGGTGTCTGTGGCCTTGTGATTTTATGCAGCCTCTGTGCTAATGGATGGGATTGTGTTCCTGTCTTGCTAGTTGTTTGGCATAGGGTGTCCAGCACTGTAGCTTGCTGGTCTTTGAGTGAAGCTGGGTCTTGGCGTTGCGATGGAGATCTCAGGGAGATTTTCGCTGTTTGATAGTAGGTGGAGCTGGGAGGTCTCTTGTGGATCAGTGTCGTGAGCTTGGCTCTGCCACCTCAGAGGCACAGCCCTGATGCCTGGCTGGAGCACCAAGATCCTTTCATCCACACGGCTCAGAATAAAAGGGAGAAAAGAAAGAAGATAAAATAAAGTAAAATAAAATAAAATAAAGTTATTAAAATAAATATTAAGAAAAAATTTTCTTAAACAAAACAAATAAAAAAATGGACAGACAGAACCCTAGGACAAATGGTAAAAGCAAAGCTATACAGACAAAATCACACAGAGAAGCATACAGATACACACTCAGAAAAGGAGAAAAATGGAAAATATATATATATCTTTGCTCCCAAAGTCCACCTCCTCAATTTGGGGTGATTCGTTGTCTATTCAGGTATTCCACAGATGCCGGGTACATCAAGTTGATTGTGGAGATTTAATCCGCTGCTCCTGAGGGTGCTGGGAGAAATTTCTCTTTCTAATCGGCTGCTCCTGAGGGTGCTGGGAGAAATTTCCCTTTCTCTTCTTTGTTAGCACAGCTCCCGGGGTTCAGCTTTGGACTTGGCCCCGCCTCTGCGTGTAGGTCGCCTACGGGCGTCTGATCTTCGCTCAGACAGGACGGGGTTAAAGGAGCAGCTGTTTCGGAGGCTCTGGCTCACTCAGGCCTGGGGAAGGGAGGGGTCCGGATACGGGGCGAGCCTGCGGCAGCAGAGGCTGGCATGATGTTGCACCAGCCTGAGGCGCGCCGTGTGTTCTCCTGGAGAAGTTGTCCCTGGATCACGGGACCCTGGCAGTGGCGGGCTGCATAGGCTCCCGGGAGGGGGGTCTGGATTGTGATCTGTGCTTGCGCACAGGCTTCTTGGTGGCGGCAGCAGCACCCTTAGTGTCTCATGCCCGTCTCTGGTGTCCGCGCTGATAGCCGCGACTCGCGCCCATCTCTGGAGCTCCTTTAAGCGGTGCTCTGAATCCCGTCTTCTGGCGCATCGGGAAACAAAGAGGCAAGAAAAAGTCTCTTTTCTCTTTGGCAGCACCCGACTTTTTCCGGACTCCCTCCCAGCTAGCTGTGGCGCAGTTACCTCTTCAGGCTGTGTTCACGCAGCCAACCCCAGTCCTCTCCCTGGGATCTGACCTCCTAAGCCGGAGCCTCAGCTCCCAGCCCCCGCCCGTCCCGGCAGGTGAGCAGACTAGCCTCTCGGGCTGGTGAGTGCTGGTCGGCATAGATCCTCTGTGCGGGAATCTCTGCACTCTGCCTTTCACACCCCTGTTGCTGCTCTCTCCTCCGTGGCTCCAAAGCTCCCCACTCTGCCACCCACAGTCTCCACCCATGAAGGGGCTTCCTAGTGTGTGGAAACCTTTCCTCCTTCACAGCTCCCTCCCACTGGTGCAGGTCCCGTCCCTATTCCTTTGTCTCTGTTTTTTCTCTTGCCCTACCCAGGTACGTGGGGAGTTTCTTGCCTTTTGGAAAGTCTGAGGTTTTCTGCCAGCGTTCAGTAGGTGTTCTGTAGGAGCTGTTCCACATGTAGATGTATTTCTGATGTATTTGTGGAGAGGAAGGTGATCTCCACGTCTTACTCTTCCACCGTCTTGAAGCTCCTCCCACTGTAAATGTCTTGACCCTAAACCTAGGAATGGCCAACTTAGTCCTGCTTCTTTGATTTGTAATCCCATTACTATGTGTTTTGTGCATCCTACAGTATAAAGTGACAGGTACCTTTAACTCAATCATATCTGCATGCATGAAATAAATCTTATCTACAATTACTTTCATTTTAATTAGGTTGTTTCACAGTGCAAAGGTCCTAAAGGTTTTACTTGAATGGTTTATGAATTCAGAAGTAGTCAGTAAAGTTAACTTCTGATTCCATAGAATTCCAGTGTTAATCTTAGTTGTACAGGAGCAGACTGCAGCTGCCATCAAATTTCTGCTTCCTTCTATCATGGAATATCAAGTTCTAAATATTTAACACTGATGCAACACTAATAATACACTATTCATATTCCTATTTCAACAATGTCCCAGTAATGAGCTCCATAGCAATTTCACCCCCTGATCCAGGATCTATTCCTGGTTCATGCTTTACATTTTGTTATCATGTCTCCTTAATCTTTACTTGAAACAATTTTTCAGTAAATTTTATTTTGTAAGGAATGTATTCATGTCATCTAAGTTGTCAGATTAGTTGGCATAAAGTTGTTATAATCTCATTTTCCTTTTAATGTCTGCTGTGATCTGCAATGATAAACCATCTTTCATTTTTGGTATTTGTTATTTGTATTCTCTCTTGTTTTTAATTTGACCAGTCTAGCTTGAAGTTGAACCAATTTTTGTCTTTGTTAATTTTTTTCTATTGTTTATTTCATTGGTATGTGCTGTTATTAGTTCCTTCTACTTACTTTGAGTTTACTTTCTTCTTTTCCTAGCTTCTTAAGGTAAAGCCTTAGGCCATTTAAGACCTGCTTTCCTAATATAACTATTAAAACAGTAAACCTCCCTTTTTAGCTTTAACTTTATCCTCAAATTTTTTATATTGTACTTCCATGATTATTCAGTTTGAAGTATTTTCTGTTTCTGATGTTGTTTCTTCCTTGACCCATGAATTATTAGAAGTGTGTTTAATTTTCAAACATTTGGGGATTTTCTAGATATCCTACTGTTATTAATTTCTAATTTAATTCCATTGTGGTTAAAGAAAATCTATGATTTCAATATTTTTACATTTACTAAGATTAATTTTATGACACAGTTTATGGCCTATCTTGCTGAACATACCTTGTGCACTTGAAGTTGTGGGGTTTAGTGTTATACAAATAGCAATTAGGTCAAGGTTACAGACAGTGTTGTTGAAATCTATGCCTTTACTGATTTTAGTTAAGTTGTTCTATCCATTGCTGAGAGAGGTATGTTAAAATCTCCAACCATGATTATGGAATTGTCTATTCCTACCTTTAAATATGTCAAATTTTGCTCCATATATTTTGAAATCCTTTATTAGGATTTATGATTTTTATGATCTTGTCATCACTACCTTTTATCTCGGATAGTACTCTTGGTCTTTTTTTTTTTTTTTTTTTTTTTAAACATCTTTATTGGGGTATAATTGCTCCACAATGATGTGTTAGCTTCTGCCCTATAACAAAGTGAATCAGCTATACATATACATATGTTCCCATATGTCTTCCCTCTTGCGTCTCCCTCACTCCCACTCTCCCCATCCCACACTTCCAGGCTGTCACAAAGCACCGAGCTAATATCCCTGTGCCTTGCGGCTGCTTCCCCCAGCTATCTACCTTACTACGTTTGTTAGTGTGTATATGTCCATGACTCTCTCTCGCCCTGTCAAAACTCACCCTTCCCCCTCCCCATATCCTCAAGTCCGTTCTCCAGTAGGTCTGCGTCTTTATTCCTATCTTACCCCTAGGTTCTTCATGACATTTTTTTCCCTTAAATTCCATATATATGTGTTAGCATACGGTATTTGTCTTTTTCTTTCTGACTTACTTCACTCTGTATGACAGACTATAGGTCTATCCATCTCATTACAAATAGCTCAATTTCATTTCTTTTTAAGGCTGAGTAATATTCCATTGTGTATATGTGCCACATCTTCTTTATCCATTCATCCGATGATGGGCGCTTAGGTTGTTTCCATGTCCTGGCTATTGTAAATAGAGCTGCAATGAACATTTTGGTACATGACTCTTTTTGAATTTTGGTTTTCTCAGGGTATATGCCAAGTAGTGGGATTGCTGGGTCATATGGTAATTCTATTTGTAGTTTTTTAAGGAACCTCCATACTGTTCTCCACAGTGGCTGAACCAATTCACATTCCCACCAGCAGTGCAAGAGTGTCCCCTTTTCTCCACACCCTCTCCAGCATTTATTGTTTCTAGATTTTTTGATGATGGCCATTCTGACTGGTGTGAGATGATATCTCATTGTAGTTTTGATTTGCATTTCTCTAATGATTAATGATGTTGAGCATTCTTTCATGTGTTTGTTGGCATTCTGTATATCTTCTTTGGAGAAATGTCTATTTAGGTCTTCTGCCCATTTTTGGATGGGGTTGTTTGTTTTTTTGTTATTGAGCTGCATGAGCTGCTTGTAAATTTTGGAGATTAATCCTTTGTCAGTTGCTTCATTTGCAAATGTTTTCTCCCATTCTGAGGGTTGTCTTTTGGTCTTGGTTATGGTTTCCTTTGCTGTGCAAAAGCTTTGAAGTTTCATTAGGTCCCATTTGTTTATTTTTGTTTTTATTTCCATTACTCTAGGAGGTGGGTCAGAAAGGATCTTGCTGTGATTTATGTCATAGAGTGTTCTTCCTATGTTTTCTTCTAAGAGTTTGATAGTTTCTGGCCTTACATTTAGGTCTTTAATCCATTTTGAGCTTATTTTTGTGTATGGTGTTAGGGAGTGATCTAATCTCATACTTTTACATGTACCTGTCCAGTTTTCCCAGCACCATTTATTGAAGAGGCTGTCCTTTCTCCACTGTACATTCCTGCCTCCTTTATCAAAGATAAGGTGTCCATATGTGCGTGGGTTTATCTCTGGGCTTTCTATCCTGTTCCACTGATCTATCTTTCTGTTTTTGTGCCAGTACCATACTGTCTTGATTACTGTTGCTTTGTAATATAGTCTAAAGTCAGGGAGCCTTATTCCTCCAGCTCCTTTTTTCGTTCTCAAGATTGCTTTGGCTATTCGGGGTCTTTTGTGTTTCCATACAAACTGCGAAATTTTTTGTTCTAGTTCTGTGAAAAATGCCAGTGGTAGTTTGATAGGGATTGCATTGAATCTGTAGATTGCTTTGGGTAGTAGAGTCATTTTCACAATGTTGATTCTTCCCATCCAAGAACATGGTATATCTCTCCATCTATTTGTATCATCTTTAATTTCTTTCATCAGTGTCTTATAATTTTCTGCATACAGGTCTTTCATATCCTTAGGTAGGTTTATTCCTAGATATTTTATTCTTTTTGTTGCAATGGTAAATGGGAGTGTTTTCTTGATTTCACTTTCAGATTTTTCATCATTAGTATAGAGGAATGCCAGAGATTTCTGTGCATTAATTTTGTATCCTGCTACTTTACCAAATTCATTGATTAGCTCTAGTAGTTTTCTGGTAGCATCTTTAGGATTCTCTATGTATAGTATCATGTCATCTGCAAACAGTGACAGCTTTACTTCTTCTTTTCCGATTTGGATTCCTTTTATTTCCTTTTCTTCTCTGATTGCTGTGGCTAAAACTTCCAAAACTATGTTGAATAAGAGTGGTGAGAGTGGGCAACCTTGTCTTGTTCCTGATCTTAGTGGAAATGCTTTCAGTTTTTCACCATTGAGGATGATGTTTGCTGTGGGCTTGTCATATATGGCTTTTATTATGTTTAGGAAAGTTCCCTCTATGCCTACTTTCTGGAGGGTTTTTATCATAAATGGGTGTTGAATTTTGTCGAAAGCTTTCTCTGCATCTATTGAGATGATCATATGGTTTTTCTCCTTCAATTTTTTAATATGGTTTATCACATTGATAGATTTGCGTATATTGAAGAATCCTTGCATTCCTGGAATAAACCCCACTTGATCATGGTGTATGATCCTTTTAATGTGCTTTTGGATTCTGTTTGCTAGTATTTTGTTGAGGATTTTTGCATCTATGTTCATCAGTGATATTGGCCTGTAGTTTTCTTTCTTTGTGACATCCTTGTCTGGTTTTGGTATCAAGGTGATGGTGGCTTCGTAGAAGGAATTTGGGAGTGTTCCTCCCTCTGCTATATTTTGGAAGAGTTTGAGAAGGATAGGTGTTAGCTCTTCTCTAAACGTTTGATAGAATTCACCTGTGAAGCCATCTGGTCCTGGGCTTTTGTTTGTTGGAAGGTTTTTAATCACAGTTTCAATTTCAGTGCTTGTGATTGGTCTGTTCATATTTTCTATTTCTTCCTGATTCAGTCTTGGCAGGTTGTGCATTTCTAAGAATTTGTCCATTTCTTCCAGATTGTCCATTTTATTGGCATAGAGTTGCTTGTAGTAATCTCTCATGATTTTTTTTTATTTCTGCAGTGTCAGTTGTTACTTCTCCTTTTTCATTTCTAATTCTATTGATTTGAGTCTTCTCCCTTTTTTTCTTGATGAGTCTGGCTAGTGGTTTATCTATTTTGTTTATCTTCTCAAAGAACCAGCTTTTAGTTTTATTGATCTTTGCTATTGTTTCCTTCATTTCTTTTTCATTTATTTCTGATCTGATTTTTATGATTTCTTTCCTTCTGCTAGCTTTGGGGTTTTTTTGTTCTTCTTTCTCTAATTGCTTGAGGTGCAAGGTTAGGCTGTTTATTCGAGATGTTTCCTGCTTCTTAAGGTGGGATTGTATTGCTATAAACTTCCCC
>NW_022605682.1:0-18243 GCF_008692025.1 Phocoena sinus | reverse complement strand
GAAAATCAGTCGTTTAGTGTAGCCACCTTCATTATCTTAGCTAGATTTTCTGGATAACTTGCTGCAACTTCTGCTTGCTGCTTCACCCTGCACTTTTATGTTATGGGGACAGCTTCTTTCCTTAAGCCTCATGAATCAGACTCTGCTAGTGTCAGACTTTTCTTCTGCAGCTTCCTCACCTTTCTCAGCCTTCATAGAATTGAATAGAGTTGGGGCCTTGCTCTGGATTAGGCTTTGACTTAAGGGACTATTGTGGCTGGTTTGATCTTCTATCCAGACCTCTAAAACTTTCTCCACATCAGCAATAAGGCTGTTTTGCTTTGTTAACATTTGTGTGTTCACTAGAGTAACACTTTTAATTTCCTTCAAGAACTTTTTCATTGCATTCACAATTTGGCTAACTGTTTGGCCAAGAGGCCTAGCTTTCAGCCTGTCTTGGCTTTCAACATGCCTTCCTCACTCAGCTTAATCATTCTAGCTTTTGATTTAAAGTAAAAGATGTGCAACTATTCCTTTCACTTGGACACTTATAGGCTGATGAAGCGTTACTAATTGGCATAATTTTAGTATTGTTGTGACTCAGAATAGGGAGGTCTAGGAGAGGGAGAGAGACCAGGTAACAACCAGTTGGTGGAGCAGTCAGAGCACACACAACATTTATCAATCAAGTTTGTTGTCTGTATCAGCATGGTTTGTGACACCCCAAAACAGTTACAATAGTAAGTCAAAGATCATTGGTCATCACCATAACAAATATAATAGTAACAAAAAAGTTTGAAGTATTGCATGAATTCCCCAAATGTGACAGACACGAAGTGAGCAAATGCTGTTGGAAAAATGGCGCCTGTAGACTTGATTGATGCAGGGTTGCCACAGACCTTAAGCTTTTAAAAAAACACAATATCTGCGAAGTGCAATAAGATGAGGTATGCCGGTATAAGAGATTACTGAGTTGAAAGGAATAGATTACATTTCATTATGATGAGATGTGACTGGAGTAGTTTGAGGAGAAAATGGGAGGTGAGGAAGTAGAGACTATAAGCATAGTCAACTCTTTTGGGAAGTTTTGTTATAAAGGAAGCTGGAGTGGAACATGGAATCTGGGGAGAATTTCCTTTAAAGATGGGAGATCCTACAGCATATTTGTGTGTCATGGGGACACTCTAGTAGATAGGGAGAAATTGGTAAAGAATTGATGCAGAAAGAGGGATAAATAGCTGGAAGAGTCTTTGAGTAGGCACAGAGGAATAGTGTTAAAAACGATTTTCTTGACTAGCCATTGTTCATTTCTGGTACCCTCCAATTTCTGTAGGGATGATCAATCCCAATCAGATGCCAACTCCATAGAAGACAGGAGTTAGTTTATGAACGTATAAGCACTGAAATAATGTGTCAAGACAGATTCCTTCACATTGGCCCATGTACTCAGTACTAGTTACACAAGCAGTTTTAAAGGACCCCAAAATCAATAAACATCTCTGTTTTCAGGAGTTTATAATCTGGCACAGTGGTTCTTAACTGGGGACAGTTTTGCCCACCAGGGGACATTTGACCATGTCTTTTGGTTATTATGACTGGAGGACAGGAATGCTACTGGCATTTAGTGGGTAGAGGCCAGGGATACTGCTGAGCAACCTGCAGTGAACAGGATAGCTTCCCACAGCAAAGAATTGTCCAAAATGTCAATAATGTTTGGGCTGAGAAACCCTGACCTAGTAAGAGAAGTAGAATGTAAATAAAATTAAAACTGAGGTATGATGCAGTATGCTCTGAGAGTAATATATAGTGCTCTGATATACGTGGAATCTTAAAAAAAAAAGGATACAGATGAACTTACTTACAAAGCAGAAATAGACCTACAGACAGAAAACAAACTTACGGTTACCAAAGGGGAAAGTGAGGGAGAGGGATAAATTAGGAGGTTGGGATTAATATATACACACTACTATATATAAAATAGGTAACTAACAAGGATGTAATGTATAGCACAGGGAATTCTATTTTGTAATAACCTATAAGGAAAAGAATCTGAAAGAGAATATATATATAAAACAATCACTGTACTGTACACTTGAAACTAACATGATGTTGTAAATCAATCATACTTCAATTTAAAAAAAGTACTATGAGAGATCAGAGAAGCTTACAGTTATACTTGATTGGGGAAATTGAGTAAAGCTTGAGAGAGAAGAGTTTTGTCCCAGGACTTAAAGGATAAATAAGATTTCTGTAAGTGGAGATGAAAGATAGTTATTTCAGATAGGATATAACTTGAGCTAACATGTGATATCAGGAAAGTGGGAAACAGAATGTAGTTTAGTTTGGGTAAGGCATAGAATGTATATAGGAGATTAGTGGGAGATGAGGTTAGAGAGGTAGATTGGGTTTGGATCTGGGAGGACCGGAAATCCCAGAGGATTTACCTTCTTCACCCATTCTTGGGAATTCTTATAGCATGTAAGATCTGAAATTAGTTTTTGTTTTCTCTTTGTGGCAGTTTAGTTCAACTATAAACTTCCAAGGGCAGGGGCCTATCTGACTCTTCTCTCAACACTGCCCAGAAGAGTAGTAAGTGTGCAGTATATTGATTTAGATTGATGGGCAAAATTAGGTCTTCTGTTGGTCAGCTTCTTTAATGCAGTGAACTAAAGATTCACATATTTGTTTTTGATCATTCCAGAAAAGAGAAACAGCCAGTGGTGGCTGAGACAGTAGAAGAGGTGAAGAAAGAACCTATTCTGGTGTGTCCACCCTTACGAAGCCGAACATACATACCACCCGAAGATCTCCACAGTCGTTTGGAATCTCATGTCAAAGAAGTTTTTGGTTCATCTGTTCCTAACAATTGGCAGGACATCTCCCTGGAAGATGTTCATCTGAAGTTCAGCTTCTTGGCACGTTTAGCTGATGACTTGGGCCATGCAGTGCCTAACTCCAGGCTTCACCAGATGTGCAGGGTCAGAGATGTCCTTGATTTCTATAATGTGCCTGTTCAGGATAGATCTAAATTTGACGAACTTATTGCCAGTAATCTGCCTCCCAATTTAAAAATCACTTGGGGTTACTGAGCAGTTTAAAGGAGGAACATGTTGAAATAATTTTTTTTCCACCTGAGAAGGGGGCTGCTTATCAGACATTTTGATACTTTACCATGTGAAATGCTGTCAGAACTGGTCTGTAAATCCACTTTTTTCTGTGGAAGGGTGTATCGTCTCCCTTTTTTTTTAATCATCATGAATCGACAAATATTTTCTTTTCACATTTGCTGAAACTTTTTTTTTAATGGAACCAGGTCATTAATAATTTACGAAAATATATATTACATAACAAGGTAACATTTAGAAAAGAAACAAAAATCTGTGTCCTGTATTATGAAAGTTGTTTCAGTATTCGCTTTACTGTATAAGTAGAAATAGTAGAAAATAATACTGTTCAATCTAGATTAACCTCTTGGAATTAAAGTAGATTTCTTAAAGTGTGTTTGTAATTTTTTTAATGTGAAATTTGCTTTTCTGCCTTGTCATTTTCTTAATTTAAGTATTATAAATGAAAAAGTTAGAATATGTGTTATTTTGGTAAAAGATAGAACAGATTCTATACCTAAATTAACAAAGGAGATGGTGTTTATTTCAAACCCTTTTTCTTTTCTGTAACTTTTAAAAAGTGGCCTTGAGTATCCACTAGGGTGATAAGTCTGCAGACTTACATGTACTTAATTTTGTGGAAATTACTCAAATAGTGAGCTAACCAGATGATCTGAATGATAAAAAATGAGAAAGTGATAAAATTAGGAATTATTCTTTTTCAGACTTTAGATATGGCTAGAGAGTAATGACACAAGAAGAAGGAATTGCTTATATTTTATCTTGACTACAGATAATTCTGAAAGAAAAGTGATAGGTTTTAAACAAAGGAAATTGTATTTATTTTCTTTTCTAGGGTGACTCCTTTGAAGAGGGAAGAAATTAGTTGGATGTATAAATTCTGGTATGTTTATTAGAAAAATAAGTTACAGTATGGTCATGCCCTATAAATGTCATCAGTGGACAATTAGATTTTCAATAACCTCTACATTGAAGAACTTCAGAAATACCTGGAATGTCAAAGTGTTTGGAGCCCTGGAACTTAAACATTAGAGCTGTTTATCCCTTCTGCCTCTATGTGAAATGGGTTCAGCGTGGAAACATTTGAATTTTATATACAGGATTTGATTATCTGGTTTCCCACACAACTTTTACTTCTAATCTGGAGACACAGAAAAATGTGCAAAGGGCAAGGTGGAAGTAAGAGATGGTGAGGGCAGTGTGGAAAAGCACTTGGTTTCATGTGGAGAGCTGCAAAGCCAGCATTCATGTAAATGTTAGGGCCAAAGAAATTACTCCTTCATAACCTGGAGCAGTTTCTCAAAATTTAATGTGCTTATGAATCACTTGGGATCTTTTTTAAATGCAGATTCTGATTCTGTAGGTCAAAAGTGGGTCCTGAAATTGTCTATAAAGCCCCTAGGTTATTCTGATGATGTTTTGAGTACCATGACCCTAAAAGCTAGTATTGAGGTGGGAGACAAGTACTGCCCCCTGCACCCGCAGTCCTGGAACGTTTAGCTGGTAGGGAAGGTAAACTGCATATTCATCAATAACTCTAGAGGACATCACTGGTTTACAGCCCAATATAATATATCAGAATAATGACCTATAGTTTTCCTGGAAAGATTAAATTAGGTTTGCTAACTTGTTTCCTGAGATAACTAAAAACATATAAAAGGTTTACTTTTTAAAAAATTAAATGATTTCTATATAAAAGTGTTAGCAGTTTTACTCTGTTGGGCCGTTGAACTCAGTGTGTATGCTTACATAAAAACTAATAAAATAGAGATTCAGGGTTAGTAGAATGGATGGTCTTACACAAACTGCTAAATAACAAAGATTCAACTGATTAATTAGAAGATTCTAATTGGCTTTATTAAATGATTCATGAATCAGGCAGCATCCCCTCCAGCAATAGAGAGCTGCTCTGTTGAGCTTCAGAAAAGGAAAGGTTTTTAAAGGCAGAGAGGAAGCAGAAAAAAAGAAATTACTAGCAAAAATGCATTGTTTTAGGCAAGATCACCCTCTTTAAGGGGTATGGATAGGGTCTATCAGTGGATTACCTCCTAGCGCTGACCAGGAAATTCCAGATTGGCTGATTAAAGGTCACACTCCTGGGGAAGGTCGAGTCTATGATGAGGTTAGATATTGTCTGGGTTTGCTGCCCTGTGGCTTAGCACAAATGACTTCATTTTGGGTTTGTCTCCTTTTTAACAACAGTATATATTTCAAGCAGCATAAAAGAAACTTCTCCCTCTCTTCTTTTTAATTTTAACGTGTCATTTATAAAAGTAGCACTTTTTTTTAGAAAATTGGGAAAGAGAAAAAATACCTTTTCCATCCACCAGATAATCACCTAACATTCTTGTATATTAACAAGTGAAAACAAGTATTTTAAAATTTGCTATGACATCCTGTCCTGTGACCCCTTCACACCATGAGTATTTCTATTCATCTTTAAATAGTCTTAAGAATAATAGATTTGATTAATAGCATATTCCATAAATGCATGTTACATAATTATTCAACCGATATTCTATTACTGGATTTTAAATTGTTGCCACTTTTTTGCTTTTATGTTATTTTTTAATTTGGCTTTTCTAGTTTTTTGAGTGTGGGTGTGCCATAAAACGCCTTCCTACTCAGAAGTCATTCCACTTTGTCTTTTTTTAAAACTTAACTTTTTTTCTTGTTACACTTGTTTTTAATTACACACATACAATGTACAAGTTAATTGTAGAAACATTAGAAAACACAGATAACCAAAATTTAAAAAAACTTTCACATGGTGATAATAATTATTGACACCTAAAATATGTATTTTTACAAAAGTGGTTTTGTATAATACGATGCATATTGATTTATTCTTTCTTAAAATATGTATTTGTTCTGTTAATAAGTATATTTCTCCAGAGTCATTTTGAATTACTGCTTGATTCTTCATTGAAAGATACACGCTATTTAATTCATCCTGAACATACAGATTGGTTCTATGTTTTGCACATATAAACAATACACCAGTGAACCCCACCTTGTACCTATACTTTTTTTTTTAATGTCTTTATTGGAGTATAATTGCTTCACAATGATGTGTTAGTTTCTGCTTTATAACAAAGTGAATCAGTTATACATATGTTCCCATATCTCTTCCCTCTTCTGTCTCTCTCCCTCCCACCCTCCTTATCCCACCGCTCTAGGTGGTCACAAAGCACTGAGCTGATCTCCTTGTGCTATGCAGCTGCTTCCCACTAGCTATCTATTTTACATTTGGTAGTGTATATATGTCCATGACACTCTCTCACTTTGTCACAGCTTACCCTTTCCACTCCCCATATCCTCAAGTACATTCTCCAGTAGATCTGTGTTTTTATTCCCGTCTTGCCTGTAGGTTCTTCATGACTTTTTTTTTTAGATTCCATATATATGTGTTAGCATACAGTATTTGTTTTTCTCTTTCTGACTTACTTCACTCGGTATGATAGACTCTAGGTCCATCCGTCTCACTACAGATGACTCAATTTCATTTCTTTTTATGGCTGAGTAATATTCCATTGTATATATGTGCCACATCTTTATCCATTCATCTGTTGATGGACACTTAGGTTGCTTCCATGTCCTGGCTATTCTAAATAGAGCTGCAGTGAACATTTTGGTACATGACTTTTTTGAATTACAGTTTTCTCAGAGTATATGCCCAGTAGTGAGATTGCTGGGTCATATGGCAGTTCTATTTTTAGTTTTTTAAGGAACCTCCATACTGTTCTCCTTAGTGGCTGTATCAATTTACATTCCCACTAACAGTGCAAGAGGGTTCCCTTTCCTCCACACCCTCTCCAGCATTTATTGTTTGTAGAGTTTTTGATGATGGCTATTCTGACTGGTGTGAGATGATATCTCATTGTAGTTTTTGATTTGCATTTCTCTAATGATTAATGATGTTGAGCATTCTTTCATGTATTTGTTGGCAGACTGTATATGTTCTTTGGAGAAATGTCTATTTAGGTCTTCTGCCCATTTTTGAGTTGGGTTCTTTGTTTTCTTGATATTGAGCTTCATGAGCTGCTTATAAATTTTGGAGATTAATCCTTTGTCACGTGCTTCATTTGCAAATATTTTCTCTCATTCTGAGGGTTGTCTTTTTGTCTGGTTTATGGTTTCCTTTGCTGTGCAAAAGCTTTTAAGTTTCATTAGGTCCCATTGGTTTATTTTTGTTTTTCTTTCCATTTCTCTAGGAGATGGGTAAAAAAGGATCTTGCTGTGGTTTATGTCACAGAGTGTTCTGCCTATGTTTTCCTCTAAGAGTTTGATAGTGTCTGGCCTTACATATAGGTCTTTAATCCATTTTGAGTTTATTTTTATGTATGGTGTTAGGGAGTGTTCTAATTTCATACTTTTACATGTACCTGTCCAGTTTTAGCAGCACCACTTATTGAAGAGGCTGTCTTTTCTCCACTGTATATTCTTGCCTCCTTTATCAAAGGTAAGGGGGCCATATATGCGTGGGTTTCTCTCTGGGCTTTCTATCCTGTTCCATTGATCTATATTTCTGTTTTTGTGCCACTACCATACTGTCTTGATTACTGTAGCTTTGTAGTATAGTCTGAAGTCAGGGCACCTGATTCCTCCAGCTCCATTTTTCTTTCTCAAGATTCCTTTGGCTATTTGGGGGCCTTTTGTGTTTCCATACAAATTGTGAAATTTTTTGTTCTAGTTCTGTGAAAAATGCCAGTGGTAGTTTGATAGGGATCGCATTGAATCTGTAGATTGCTTTGGATAGTAGAGTCATTTTTACAATGTTGATTCTTCCAATTCAAGAACATGGTATATCTCTCCATCTATTTGTATCATCTTTAATTTCTTTCATCAGTATCTTATAATTTTCTGTATACAAGTCTTTTGTCTCCTTAGGTAGGTTTATTCCTAGATATTTTATTCTCTTTGATGCAATGGTACATGGGAGTGTTAATTTCACTTTCAGATTTTTCATCATTAGTGTATAGGAATGCTAGAGATTTCTGTGAATTAATTTTGTATCCTGCTACTTTACCAAATTCATTGATTAGCTCTAGTAGTTTTCTGGTAGCAGCTTTAGGATTCTCTATGAATAGTGTCATGTCATCTGGAAACAGTGGCAGCTTTACTTCTTTTCCAATTTGGATTCCTTTTATTTCTTTTTCTTCTCTGATTGCTGTGGCTAAAACTTCCAAAACTATGTTGAATAATAGTGGTGAGAGTGGGCAACCTTGTCTTGTTTCTGATCTTAGTGGAAATGGTTTCAGTTTTTCACCATTGAGGACGATGTTGGCTGTGGGTTTGTCATATATGGCCTTTATAATGTTGAGGAAAGTTCCCTCTATGCCTACTTTCTGGAGGGTTTTAATCACAAATGGGTGTTGAATTTTGTCAAAAGCTTTCTCTGCATCTATTGAGATGATCATATGGTTTTTCTCCTTCAATTTGTTAATATGGTGTATCGCATTGATTGATTTGCGTATATTGAAGAATCCTTGCATTCCTGGCATAAACCCCACTTGATCATGGTGTATGATCCTTTTAATGTGCTGTTGGATTCTGTTTGCTAGTATTTTGTTGAGGATTTTTGCATCTATGTTCATCAGTGATATTGGCCTGTAGTTTTCTTTCTTTGTGACATGTTTGTCTGGTTTTGGTATCAGGGTGATGGTGGCCTCGTAGAATGAGTTTGGGAGTGTTCCTCCCTCTGCTATATTTTGGAAGAGTTTGAGAAGAATAGGTGTTAGCTCTTCTCTAAATGTTTGATAGAATTTGCTTATGAAGCCATCTGGTCCTGGGCTTTTGTTTGTTGGAAGATTTTAAATCACAGTTTCAATTTGAGTGCTTGTGATTGGTCTGTTCATATTTTCTATTTCTTCCTCGTTTAGTCTCAGAAGATTGTGCATTTCTAAGAATTGGTACATTTCTTCCAGGTAGTCCATTTATTGGCATAGAGTTGCTTGTAGTAATCTCTTATGATCCTTTGTATTTCTGCAGTGTCAGTTGTTCCTTCTCCTTTTTCACTTCTACTTCTTTTTTTTTTTTTTTTTTTTTTTTTTGCGGTACGCGGGCCTCTCACTGCTGTGGCCTCTCCCGTTGCGGAGCACAGGCTCCAGACGCGCAGGCTCAGCGGCCATGGCTCACAGGCTGAGCCACTCTGCGGCATGTGGGATCTTCCCGGACCGGGGCACGAACCCGCGTCCCCTGCATTGGCAGGCGGACTCTCAACCACTGCGCCACCAGGGAAGCCCCACTTCTACTTCTTTTGATTTGAATCTTCCCCTTTTTTTCTTGATGAGTCTGGCTAGTGGTTTATCAATTTTGTTTATCTTCTCAAAGAACCAGCTTTTAGTTTTATTGATCTTTGCTGTTGTTTCCTTCATTTCTTTTTCATTTATTTCTGATCTGATCTTTATCATTTCCTTGCTTCTGCTAACTTTAGAGTTTTTTTGTTTTTCTTTCTCTGATTGCTTTAGGTGTATGGTTAGATTGTTTATTTGAGATGTTTCTTGTTTCTTAAGGTAGGATTGTATTGCTATAAACTTCCCTCTTAGAACTGTTTCTGCTGCATCCCATAGGTTTGGGGTTGTCGTGTTTTCATTGTCATTTGTTTCTAGGTATTTTTTGATTTCCTCTATGATTTCTTCAGTGATCTGTTAGTTATTAAGTAGTGTATTGTTCAGCCTCCATGTGTTTGTATTTTTGACAGTTTTTTTGCTGTAATTGATATCTAGTCTTGTAGTGTTGTGGTCGGAAAAGATACGTGATACAATTTCAGTTTTCTTAAAATTACCAAGGCTTGATTTGTGACCCAAGATATGATCTATCCTGGAGAATGTTCCATGAGCACTTGAGAAGAATGTGTATTCTGTTGTTTTTGGATGGAATGTCGTATAAATATCAATTAAGTCCATCTTGTTTAATGTATCATTTAAAGCTTGTGTTGCCTTATTTATTTTCATTTTGGTTTATCTGTCCATTGGTGGAAGTGGGGTGTTAAAGTCCCCTACTATGATTGTGATACTGTCGACTTCCCCTTTTATGGCTTTTAGTATTTGCCTTATGTATTGAAGTGCTCCTATGTTGGGTGCATAAATATTTACAATTGTTATCTCTTCTTCTTGGATCGATCTGTTGATCATTATGTAGTGTCCTTGTTTGTCTCTTGTAATAGTCTTTACTTTAAATTCTATTTTGTCTGATATGAGAATTGCTACTCCAGCTTTCTTTTGATTTCCATTTGCATGGAATATCTTTTTCCATCCCCTCACTTTCAGTCTGTGTGTGTCCCTAGGTCTGAAGTTGGTCTCTTGTAGACAGCGTATATACGGGTCTTGTTTTTGTATCCTTTCAGCCAGTCTGTCTTTCATTGGAGCATTTAATTCATTTACATTTAAGGTAATTATCGATATGTATGTTCCTATTCCCATTTTCTTAATTGTCTTGGGTTTGTTATTGTAGGTCTTTTCCTTCTCTTGTGTTTCCTGCCTAGAGAAGTTCCTTTAGCATTTGTTGTAAAGCTGGTTTGGTGGTGCTGAATTCTCTTAGCATTTGCTTGTCTGTAAAGGTTTTAATTTCTCCAACAAATGTGAATGAGATCCTTGCTGGGTAGAGTAATCTTGGTTGTAGGATTTTCCCCTTCATCACTTTAAATATGTCCTGCCATTCCCTTGTGGCTTGCAGAGTTTCTGCTGAAAGATCAGCTGTTAAGCTTATGGGGATTCCCTTGTGTGTCATTTGTTGTTTTTTCCTTGCTGCTTTTAATATGTTTTCTTTGTATTTAATTTTTGATAGTTTCGTTAATATGTGCCTTGGTTTGTTTCTCCTTGGGTTTATCCTGTATGGGACTCTCTGTGCTTCCTGGACTTGATTAACTATTTTCTTTCCCATATTAGGGAAGTTTTCATCTATAATCTCTTCAAATATTTTCTCAGTCCCTTTCTTTTTCTCTTCTTCTTATGGGACCCCTATAATTCGAATGTCGGTGCGTTTAAAGTAGTCCCAGAGGTCTCTGAGACTCTCCTCAATTCTTTTCATTCTTTTTTCTTTATTCTGCTCTGCAGTAGTTATTTCCACTATTTTATCTTCCAGGTCACTTATCCGTTGTGCCTCAGTTATTCTGCTATTGATCCCTTCTAGAGAATGTTTAATTTCATTTATTGTGTTGTTCATCATTGCTTGTTTCCTCTTTAGTTCTTCTAGGTCCTTGTTGAACCTTTCTTGTATTTGTTTTATTCTATTTCCAGGATTTTGGATCATCTATACTATCATTATTCTGAATTCTTTTTCAGGTAGACTGCCTGTTTCCTCTTCATTTGTTAGGTTTGGTGGGTTTTTACCTTGCTCCTTCTTCTGCTGTGTGTTTTTCTGTCTTCTCATTTTGCTTAACTTACTGTGTTTGGGGTCTCCTTTTCACAGGTTGCAGGTTTGTAGTTCCTGTTATTTTTGGTGTCTGTCCCCAGTGGGTAAGGTTGGTCCAGTGTGTTGTGTAGGCTTCCTGGTGCAGGGGACTAGTGCCTGTGTTCTGGTGGATGAGGCTGGATCTTGTTTTTCTTTTGGGCAGGTCCACGTCTGGTGGTGTGTTTTGGGGTGTCTGTGGCCTTGTGATTTTATGCAGCCTCTGTGCTAATGGATGGGATTGTGTTCCTGTCTTGCTAGTTGTTTGGCATAGGGTGTCCAGCACTGTAGCTTGCTGGTCTTTGAGTGAAGCTGGGTCTTGGCGTTGCGATGGAGATCTCAGGGAGATTTTCGCTGTTTGATAGTAGGTGGAGCTGGGAGGTCTCTTGTGGATCAGTGTCGTGAGCTTGGCTCTGCCACCTCAGAGGCACAGCCCTGATGCCTGGCTGGAGCACCAAGATCCTTTCATCCACACGGCTCAGAATAAAAGGGAGAAAAGAAAGAAGATAAAATAAAGTAAAATAAAATAAAATAAAGTTATTAAAATAAATATTAAGAAAAAATTTTCTTAAACAAAACAAATAAAAAAATGGACAGACAGAACCCTAGGACAAATGGTAAAAGCAAAGCTATACAGACAAAATCACACAGAGAAGCATACAGATACACACTCAGAAAAGGAGAAAAATGGAAAATATATATATATCTTTGCTCCCAAAGTCCACCTCCTCAATTTGGGGTGATTCGTTGTCTATTCAGGTATTCCACAGATGCCGGGTACATCAAGTTGATTGTGGAGATTTAATCCGCTGCTCCTGAGGGTGCTGGGAGAAATTTCTCTTTCTAATCGGCTGCTCCTGAGGGTGCTGGGAGAAATTTCCCTTTCTCTTCTTTGTTAGCACAGCTCCCGGGGTTCAGCTTTGGACTTGGCCCCGCCTCTGCGTGTAGGTCGCCTACGGGCGTCTGATCTTCGCTCAGACAGGACGGGGTTAAAGGAGCAGCTGTTTCGGAGGCTCTGGCTCACTCAGGCCTGGGGAAGGGAGGGGTCCGGATACGGGGCGAGCCTGCGGCAGCAGAGGCTGGCATGATGTTGCACCAGCCTGAGGCGCGCCGTGTGTTCTCCTGGAGAAGTTGTCCCTGGATCACGGGACCCTGGCAGTGGCGGGCTGCATAGGCTCCCGGGAGGGGGGTCTGGATTGTGATCTGTGCTTGCGCACAGGCTTCTTGGTGGCGGCAGCAGCACCCTTAGTGTCTCATGCCCGTCTCTGGTGTCCGCGCTGATAGCCGCGACTCGCGCCCATCTCTGGAGCTCCTTTAAGCGGTGCTCTGAATCCCGTCTTCTGGCGCATCGGGAAACAAAGAGGCAAGAAAAAGTCTCTTTTCTCTTTGGCAGCACCCGACTTTTTCCGGACTCCCTCCCAGCTAGCTGTGGCGCAGTTACCTCTTCAGGCTGTGTTCACGCAGCCAACCCCAGTCCTCTCCCTGGGATCTGACCTCCTAAGCCGGAGCCTCAGCTCCCAGCCCCCGCCCGTCCCGGCAGGTGAGCAGACTAGCCTCTCGGGCTGGTGAGTGCTGGTCGGCATAGATCCTCTGTGCGGGAATCTCTGCACTCTGCCTTTCACACCCCTGTTGCTGCTCTCTCCTCCGTGGCTCCAAAGCTCCCCACTCTGCCACCCACAGTCTCCACCCATGAAGGGGCTTCCTAGTGTGTGGAAACCTTTCCTCCTTCACAGCTCCCTCCCACTGGTGCAGGTCCCGTCCCTATTCCTTTGTCTCTGTTTTTTCTCTTGCCCTACCCAGGTACGTGGGGAGTTTCTTGCCTTTTGGAAAGTCTGAGGTTTTCTGCCAGCGTTCAGTAGGTGTTCTGTAGGAGCTGTTCCACATGTAGATGTATTTCTGATGTATTTGTGGAGAGGAAGGTGATCTCCACGTCTTACTCTTCCACCGTCTTGAAGCTCCTCCCACTGTAAATGTCTTGACCCTAAACCTAGGAATGGCCAACTTAGTCCTGCTTCTTTGATTTGTAATCCCATTACTATGTGTTTTGTGCATCCTACAGTATAAAGTGACAGGTACCTTTAACTCAATCATATCTGCATGCATGAAATAAATCTTATCTACAATTACTTTCATTTTAATTAGGTTGTTTCACAGTGCAAAGGTCCTAAAGGTTTTACTTGAATGGTTTATGAATTCAGAAGTAGTCAGTAAAGTTAACTTCTGATTCCATAGAATTCCAGTGTTAATCTTAGTTGTACAGGAGCAGACTGCAGCTGCCATCAAATTTCTGCTTCCTTCTATCATGGAATATCAAGTTCTAAATATTTAACACTGATGCAACACTAATAATACACTATTCATATTCCTATTTCAACAATGTCCCAGTAATGAGCTCCATAGCAATTTCACCCCTGATCCAGGATCTATTCCTGGTTCATGCTTTACATTTTGTTATCATGTCTCCTTAATCTTTACTTGAAACAATTTTTCAGTAAATTTTATTTTGTAAGGAATGTATTCATGTCATCTAAGTTGTCAGATTAGTTGGCATAAGTTGTTATAATCTCATTTTCCTTTTAATGTCTGCTGTGATCTGCAATGATAAACCATCTTTCATTTTTGGTATTTGTTATTTGTATTCTCTCTTGTTTTTAATTTGACCAGTCTAGCTTGAAGTTGAACCAATTTTTGTCTTTGTTAATTTTTTTCTATTGTTTATTTCATTGGTATGTGCTGTTATTAGTTCCTTCTACTTACTTTGAGTTTACTTTCTTCTTTTCCTAGCTTCTTAAGGTAAAGCCTTAGGCCATTTAAGACCTGCTTTCCTAATATAACTATTAAAACAGTAAACCTCCCTTTTTAGCTTTAACTTTATCCTCAAATTTTTTATATTGTACTTCCATGATTATTCAGTTTGAAGTATTTTCTGTTTCTGATGTTGTTTCTTCCTTGACCCATGAATTATTAGAAGTGTGTTTAATTTTCAAACATTTGGGGATTTTCTAGATATCCTACTGTTATTAATTTCTAATTTAATTCCATTGTGGTTAAAGAAAATCTATGATTTCAATATTTTTACATTTACTAAGATTAATTTTATGACACAGTTTATGGCCTATCTTGCTGAACATACCTTGTGCACTTGAAGTTGTGGGGTTTAGTGTTATACAAATAGCAATTAGGTCAAGGTTACAGACAGTGTTGTTGAAATCTATGCCTTTACTGATTTTAGTTAAGTTGTTCTATCCATTGCTGAGAGAGGTATGTTAAAATCTCCAACCATGATTATGGAATTGTCTATTCCTACCTTTAAATATGTCAAATTTTGCTCCATATATTTTGAAATCCTTTATTAGGATTTATGATTTTTATGATCTTGTCATCACTACCTTTTATCTCGGATAGTACTCTTGGTCTTTTTTTTTTTTTTTTTTTTTTTAAACATCTTTATTGGGGTATAATTGCTCCACAATGATGTGTTAGCTTCTGCCCTATAACAAAGTGAATCAGCTATACATATACATATGTTCCCATATGTCTTCCCTCTTGCGTCTCCCTCACTCCCACTCTCCCCATCCCACACTTCCAGGCTGTCACAAAGCACCGAGCTAATATCCCTGTGCCTTGCGGCTGCTTCCCCCAGCTATCTACCTTACTACGTTTGTTAGTGTGTATATGTCCATGACCTCTCTCTCGCCCTGTCAAAACTCACCCTTCCCCCTCCCCATATCCTCAAGTCCGTTCTCCAGTAGGTCTGCGTCTTTATTCCTATCTTACCCCTAGGTTCTTCATGACATTTTTTTCCCTTAAATTCCATATATGTGTTAGCATACGGTATTTGTCTTTTTCTTTCTGACTTACTTCACTCTGTATGACAGACTATAGGTCTATCCAATCTCATTACAAATAGCTCAATTTCATTTCTTTTAAGGCTGAGTAATATTCCATTGTGTATATGTGCCACATCTTCTTTATCCATTCATCCGATGATGGGCGCTTAGGTTGTTTCCATGTCCTGGCTATTGTAAATAGAGCTGCAATGAACATTTTGGTACATGACTCTTTTTGAATTTTGGTTTTCTCAGGGTATATGCCAAGTAGTGGGATTGCTGGGGTCATATGGTAATTCTATTTGTAGTTTTTTAAGGAACCTCCATACTGTTCTCCACAGTGGCTGAACCAATTCACATTCCCACCAGCAGTGCAAGAGTGTCCCCTTTTCTCCACACCCTCTCCAGCATTTATTGTTTCTAGATTTTTTGATGATGGCCATTCTGACTGGTGTGAGATGATATCTCATTGTAGTTTTGATTTGCATTTCTCTAATGATTAATGATGTTGAGCATTCTTTCATGTGTTTGTTGGCATTCTGTATATCTTCTTTGGAGAAATGTCTATTTAGGTCTTCTGCCCATTTTTGGATGGGGTTGTTTTGTTTTTTTGTTATTGAGCTGCATGAGCTGCTTGTAAATTTTGGAGATTAATCCTTTGTCAGTTGCTTCATTTGCAAATGTTTTCTCCCATTCTGAGGGTTGTCTTTTGGTCTTGGTTATGGTTTCCTTTGCTGTGCAAAAGCTTTGAAGTTTCATTAGGTCCCATTTGTTTATTTTTGTTTTTATTTCCATTACTCTAGGAGGTGGGTCAGAAAGGATCTTGCTGTGATTTATGTCATAGAGTGTTCTTCCTATGTTTTCCTTCTAAGAGTTTGATAGTTTTCTGGCCTTACATTTAGGTCTTTAATCCATTTTGAGCTTATTTTTGTGTATGGTGTTAGGGAGTGATCTAATCTCATACTTTTACATGTACCTGTCCAGTTTTCCCAGCACCATTTATTGAAGAGGCTGTCCTTTCTCCACTGTACATTCCTGCCTCCTTTATCAAAGATAAGGTGTCCATATGTGCGTGGGTTTATCTCTGGGCTTTCTATCCTGTTCCACTGATCTATCTTTCTGTTTTTGTGCCAGTACCATACTGTCTTGATTACTGTTGCTTTGTAATATAGTCTAAAGTCAGGGAGCCTTATTCCTCCAGCTCCTTTTTTCGTTCTCAAGATTGCTTTGGCTATTCGGGGTCTTTTGTGTTTCCATACAAACTTGCGAAATTTTTTGTTCTAGTTCTGTGAAAAATGCCAGTGGTAGTTTGATAGGGATTGCATTGAATCTGTAGATTGCTTTGGGTAGTAGAGTCATTTTCACAATGTTGATTCTTCCCATCCAAGAACATGGTATATCTCTCCATCTATTTGTATCATCTTTAATTTCTTTCATCAGTGTCTTATAATTTTCTGCATACAGGTCTTTCATATCCTTAGGTAGGTTTATTCCTAGATATTTTATTCTTTTTGTTGCAATGGTAAATGGGAGTGTTTTCTTGATTTCACTTTCAGATTTTTCATCATTAGTATAGAGGAATGCCAGAGATTTCTGTGCATTAATTTTGTATCCTGCTACTTTACCAAATTCATTGATTAGCTCTAGTAGTTTTCTGGTAGCATCTTTAGGATTCTCTATGTATAGTATCATGTCATCTGCAAACAGTTGACAGCTTTACTTCTTCTTTTCCGATTTGGATTCCTTTTATTTCCTTTTCTTCTCTGATTGCTGTGGCTAAAACTTCCAAAACTATGTTGAATAAGAGTGGTGAGAGTGGGCAACCTTGTCTTGTTCCTGATCTTAGTGGAAATGCTTTCAGTTTTTCACCATTGAGGATGATGTTTGCTGTGGGCTTGTCATATATGGCTTTTATTATGTTTAGGAAAGTTCCCTCTATGCCTACTTTCTGGAGGGTTTTTATCATAAATGGGTGTTGAATTTTGTCGAAAGCTTTCTCTGCATCTATTGAGATGATCATATGGTTTTTCTCCTTCAATTTTTTAATATGGTTTATCACATTGATAGATTTGCGTATATTGAAGAATCCTTGCATTCCTGGAATAAACCCCACTTGATCATGGTGTATGATCCTTTTAATGTGCTTTTGGATTCTGTTTGCTAGTATTTTGTTGAGGATTTTTGCATCTATGTTCATCAGTGATATTGGCCTGTAGTTTTCTTTCTTTGTGACATCCTTGTCTGGTTTTGGTATCAAGGTGATGGTGGCTTCGTAGAAGGAATTTGGGAGTGTTCCTCCCTCTGCTATATTTTGGAAGAGGTTTGAGAAGGATAGGTGTTAGCTCTTCTCTAAACGTTTGATAGAATTCACCTGTGAAGCCATCTGGTCCTGGGCTTTTGTTGTTGGAAGGTTTTTAATCACAGTTTCAATTTCAGTGCTTGTGATTGGTCTGTTCATATTTTCTATTTCTTCCTGATTCAGTCTTGGCAGGTTGTGCATTTCTAAGAATTTGTCCATTTCTTCCAGATTGTCCATTTTATTGGCATAGAGTTGCTTGTAGTAATCTCTCATGATTTTTTTTTTTATTTCTGCAGTGTCAGTTGTTACTTCTCCTTTTTCATTTCTAATTCTATTGATTTGAGTCTTCTCCCTTTTTTTCTTGATGAGTCTGGCTAGTGGTTTATCTATTTTGTTTATCTTCTCAAAGAACCAGCTTTTAGTTTTATTGATCTTTGCTATTGTTTCCTTCATTTCTTTTTCATTTATTTCTGATCTGATTTTTATGATTTCTTTCCTTCTGCTAGCTTTGGGGTTTTTTTGTTCTTCTTTCTCTAATTGCTTGAGGTGCAAGGTTAGGTTGTTTATTCGAGATGTTTCCTGCTTCTTAAGGTGGGATTGTATTGCTATAAACTTCCCC
>NW_022605681.1:0-20311 GCF_008692025.1 Phocoena sinus | reverse complement strand
TCACCTCCCTCACCTCACCTCCCTCACCTCACATCCTTCATCTCCCTCACATCACCTCCCTCACCTCACATCACTCACCTCACCTCCCTCACCTCACATCCTTCATCTCCCTCACATCACCTCACATCCTTCATTTACCTCATCTCCCCACCCGCACCTCACCTCTCCTCCCTCATCTCACCTCACCTCCCCCAACACACATCACCTCCCTCACCACACCTCCATCACTGTCCACACCTCAGCTCACTTCCCTCATTTCACCTCACCTCCCTCACCTCACCTAACCTTCCTCAACTGACCTACCTCAAATCCCTCATTTCAACTCCCACTCCTAACAAAACCTCCCTCACCTCACCTCACCCACCTCCCTCACCTCCACTCCCTCAACTTTCTCACCTCATCTCCCTAACCTGACAGGCCTCACCTCACCACCCTCATCTCCGTCACCTCACCTCTCTCACCTCACCTCAGCTCCCTCAGCTCCCTCAGTTCCCTCACCTGACAAGCCTCACCTCACCACCCTCATCTCCCTCAAGTTACCTCTCTTAACTCATCTCCGTCACCTAACCTCCCTTACCTCCTTCCACTCACCTCCATCACCTAACTCACCTCACCACCCTTAACTCTCTCACGTCACCTCCCTCACCACATTGCCCTTAACACCTCACCTCACCTCCCTCCTCCTCATCTCCCTCACCTCACCTTACCTCCCACACCTCACCTCTGTTAACTCCCCCTACTCTCAATCCACCTCTCTCACCTCCCTCACATCACCTCCCTCACCTCACCTCCTTCACATCAACTCTCTTCCCTCACCTCTCCTCTGTCACCTCCCTCACCTCACCTCCCTCAAATCACCTCACCTCACTCACCTCACCACCCTCACCTCCCTCCCATCACCTCCCTCTCCAAACTTCTCCCCCTCATCTCACCTGCCTCACCTCACTTCCCCCAGCTCAGCTCCCAGTCCTCTCTCACCTCCCCTCCCTCCCCTCTGTCACTTCACCTCCCTCACATCATGTCTCTCACCTCACTTCCCTCACATCCCTCACCTCACCTCCCATTCTTCATGTCACTCACATCACCTCCTTCACCTCACGTCCCTCATTTATTCACCTCACCACCCTCACCTCACCTCTCCCCCATCACCTCACCTCACCTCCCCCACAACACATCACCTCCCTAACCTCATCTCCATCACTTCCCACACCTCAACTCACTTCCCTCATTTCACCTCACCTCTCTCACCTCACCTAATCTCCATAAACTCACCTCTCTAAACTCCCTCACCTCACCTCCCACTCCTAACACCTCCCTCACCTCACCTTCCACACCTTTCTCATTTCATGTCCCTCACGTCACATCTCATTTCTCTCCTCACCTCACCTCCCTCACCTCACCTCAATAAACTCATCTCCCTCACCTCACGACATTCATCTCCCTCACCTCACCTCCCTCACATAACCTCCCTTACCCCTTTCCACTCACCTCCATCATCTAACTCACTTCACCACCCTTAGCTCTCTCACCTCACCTCCCTCACCTCCCTCAACACATTACCCTTAACATCTCACCTCACCTCTCTCACTTCTCCTCATCTCCCTCACCTCACCTCACCTCCCTCACCTCACCACCGTCAATTCCCACACATCTCGTCACCTCCCTACTCTCAGCCCAACTCCCTCACTTCACCTCCCTCACTTCCATCACATAACCTCCATCATCTCACGTCCCTCACACCAATCACCTCACCTCATTCACCTCATGTCTCCTCCCTCACGTCACCTCACTTCCCTTACCTCACCTCCCCTCCCTCACCTCCCTAAGCACACCTCCCTTACCTCCCTCACCTCAACTCCCTCACCTCACCTCCCTCACTTCCCTCACTTCATGTCCCTCATCTCAAGTCCCTCACCTCTGTCATCTCACCTCACCTCACACTGCACACCTCCCTCACCTCACTCACCTCACCTCCCTCTCTAAACCTCCCTCATCTCACCTCCCTCACCTCCCTAAGCTCACCTCCCTCACTTCCCTCACCTTACCTCCCTCAACTCCCTGTCTTCATGTCCCTCACGTCAAGTCTCTCACATCTGTTATCTCACCTCACATCCCTCACATCTCCTCACTCACCTCCTTCACCTCACCTCACTAACCTCCATAAACTCCCTCACCTCATCTCCCTCAACTCTCTCACCTCTCTCTCCTCACCTCCCTCGCCTCACCTGACATCCCTCACCTCACCACACTCACCTCACCTCCCTCATTTCCCTCACCTCACCTCCCTCACCTCACCTCACCTCACTCTTCTCACATCCCTCCCTCCCTCACATCACTTCCCTCAACACACCTCCCTCACTTTACCTCGCCTCCCTCACATCACTTCCCTCAACACACCTCCCTCACTTTACCTCACCTCCCTCACATCACCAGTATCTGAATTTCCCTCACCTCTTCTCTATTGCCTAACCTCAGCACCCACTCCTCCCTCACCTCACCTCCCTCCCCTCTGTCACTTCACCTCCTTCACCTCCCTCACCTCATGTCTCTCACCTCATGTCCCTCACCTCCCTCACCTCACCTCCCTCACCTCACATCCTTCATGTCACTCATATCACCTCCCTCACCTCACGTCCCTCATTTCCTTCACCTCACCACCCTCACTTCACCTCTCCTCCTTCACCTCACCTCACCTCCCCCACAACACGTAACCTCCCTCACCTCATCTCCATCACTTCCTACACCTCAACTCACTTCCCTCATTTCACCTCACCTCCCTCACCTCACCTAATCTCCCTAAACTCACCTCTCTCAACTCCCTCACCTCACCTCCCACTCCAAACAACACTTCCCACACCTCACCTTCCACACCTTTCTCACTTCGTGTCTCTCACGTCACATCTCCTTTCTCTCCTCACCTCACCTCCCTCACCTCACCTCACTCAACTCACCTCCCGACATTCATCTCCCTCACCTCACCTCCCTCACATAACCTTCCTCACCTCCTTCCAATCACCTCCATCACCTAACTCACTTCACCACCCTTAGCTCTCTCACCTCACCTCCCTCACCTCCCTCAACACATTGCCCTTAACACCTCACCTCACCTCCCTCACTTCTCCTCATCTCCCTCACCTCACCTCACCTCCCTCACCTAACCTCCTTCACCACACACACCTCACCTCAATTCCCTCATTTTACCTGACCTCCCTCACCTCACCTCCCTTCCCTCAGCTCACTTCCCTCACCACAGTCACCTCACCTCACCTCTCTTCCATCACCTCAACTCACTTCCCTCATGTCATCTCCCTCACCTCTCTCTCCTCTCCTCACTCACATCACTCATCTCACTTCCCACACCTCACCTCACCTCCCTCACTTCACTTCACCTCTGTCACCTCAGCTCCCTCACCTCCCTCACCTCACCTCTGTGACCTCCCTCACCTTACCTCCCTCACTTCAAATACTTCACTAGAGTCACCTCACCTCACCTCACCTCCGTTACCACACCTCCCACACTGCCCTCACCTCACCACCCTCACCTAGCTCCTTCATTTCCCTCACTTCACCTAACCACCCTCACATCACCTCAATTCGCCACATCAACTCACCTCCCTTACCTCACCTCCATCTACTCCCACACCTCTCCTGACCTTCCTACACTCAGCCCACTTCCTTCACCTAACCTCCCTCAGCTCACTTCCATCACCTAACGTTCCTCACCTCCATCACCTCACTTCACTCACCTCACGTCTCCTCCCTCACCTCACCTCACTTTCCTTACCTCACCAACCTCACCTCACCTCACCTCCCTCATCTCACTGCCCCCAATTCCCACTCCTCTCCTCACCTACCTAATCTCAACTAGCCTCCCGCAACTTGCCGACGCTCACCTCCCTCACCTCTCTTAACTCACCTCTACTCGCTAACTTCACCTCATCTACCTCACCTCACTTCCTTAACCTCCCTCATAATATCTCTCTCACCTCACCTCCCTCAGGTCACCTTTCCTCCCTCACATCTCCTTACCTCCCTCACCTCACCTCCCTCTCCTCCCTCACCTCACATCCCTCATCTCCTTCACCTCACCTCACTCAACTTACCACCCTCACCTTCCTCACCTCAATTCCCTCACCTCCCTCATTTCACCTCCCTCACCTGCCTCACCTTTCCTCACTCACCTCACCTCTGTCACCTCCCTTAATTCACCTCCCTCACCTTAATTCCCTCACCCTTCTAACCTCACCTCCCTCTCATCACCTCTCCTCCTTCTCCTTGCCTCACCTCCATCACCTCACCTCCCTCACGTCACCTCTCTACCCTCACCTCACCTCTGTCACCTCCCTTAATTCACCTCCCTCACCTTAAATCCCTCACCCTTCTAACCTCACCTCCCTCTCATCACCTCTCCTCCTTCTCCTTACTTCACCTCCATCACCTCACCTCCCTCACGTCACCTCTCTACCCTCACCTCACCTCTGTCACCTCTCTCACTCACTTCCCTCAAATAACCTCACCTCTCTCACCTTACCACCCTCATCTCCCTCCCATCACCTCTCTCTCCTAACTTCTCCCCCTCATCTCTACTGCCTCATTTCACCTCCCTCACCTCAGCTCCCACTCCTCCCACATCTCACCTCCCTCCCCTCCATCACCTCACCTCCCTCACCTCATGTCCCTCACCTCACCTCCCTAACCTCACATCCTTCATGTCACTCACATCACCTCCCTCATCTCACGTCCCTCATTTCCTTCACCTCACCACCTTCACCTCACCTCTCCTCGATCACCTCATGTCCCTCACCTCACCTCCCTAACCTCACATCCTTCATGTCACTCACATCACCTCCCTCACCTCACATCCCTCATTTCCTTCACCTCACCACCCTCACCTCACCTCTCCTCCATCACCTTACCTCACCTCCCCCACAACACATCACCTCCCTCACCTCATCTCCATCATTTCCCGCACTTCAGCTCACTTCCCTCATTTCACCTCACCTCCCTCACCTCACCTAACCTCCCTAAACTCACCTCCCTCAACTCCCTCACCTCACCTCCCACTCCTAACAACTCCTCCCTCACCTCACCTCCCACACCTTTCTCACTTCATGTCCCTCACGTCACATCTCCTCCATCTCCTCAACTCACCTGCCTCACCTCACGACATTCATCTCCCTCACCTCGCCTCTATTACCTCACCTCACCTCCCTCACCTCCTTCCACTCACCTCCATCACCTAACTCACTTCACCACCCTTAGCTCTTCACCTCACCTCCCTCACCTCCCTCAACACATTGCCCTTAACACCTCACCTCACCTCCCTCACTTCTCTTCATCTCCCTTACCTCACCTCACCTCCCTCACCTCACCTCCGTCAACTCCCACACATCTCGTCACCTCCGTACCCTCAGCCCACCTCTTTCCCTTCACCTCCCTCACCTCCCTCACGTCACCTCCATCATTTCATGTCCCTCACACCGATCACCTCACCTCATTCACCTCATGTCTCCTCCCTCACGTCACCTCAGTTCCCTTACCTCACCTCCCCTCCCTCACCTCCCTAAGCTCACCTCCCTTACCTCCCTCACCTCAACTCCCTCACCTCACCTCACTCACCTCACCTCACTTCCCTCACCTCACCTCACCTCACTCACCTCACCACCCTCAACTCATCTCCCTCCCCTCACTCACATCCATAACCTACCTCACCCCAACTCCCTCAAATCTCTCACCTCTCTCACCTCACCTCCCTCGCCTCACCTGACATCCCTCACCTCACCACACTCACCTCACCTCCCTCACTTCCCTCACTCCCACTTCTCACAACCCTCCCTCCCTCACATCACCTCCCTCAACTCACCTCCCTCACCTCACCTCGCCTCTCTCACTTCACCTCACCTACCTCACCTCACATCCCTCACCTCACATTTCTCACTTCCCTCACCTCACCTCCCTCACGTCACCCCTACTTCCTCACCTCAACGCTGTCACCTCCCTCACCTCATCTTCCTGAAATCACCTCACATCCTTCATCTCACCACCCTCACCTCCCTCAAATAACCACACTCTCCGAATTTCCCTCACCTCTTCTCTATTGCCTAACCTCAGCTCCCACCTCTCCCTCACCTCACCACCCTCACCTCCATCACCTCACCTCCTTCACATCCCTCACCTGATGTCTCTCACCTCACATCCATCACCTCCCTCACCTCACCTCCCACACCTCATCTCACCTCCCCCAACACATATCACCTCCCTCACCACACCTCCATCACTGTCCACACCTCAACTCTCTTCCCTCATTTCACCTCACCTCCCTCACCTCACCTAACCTCCCTCATCTCACCTCCCACTCCTAACAACACCTCCCTCACCTCAACTCCTCCCTTCACCTCCGTCACCTCCCTCACCTCAACTCCCTCAACTTTCTCACCTCATCTCCCTCACCTGACAGGCCACACTTCACCACATTCATCTCCCTCACTTCACCTCTCTCACCTCACCTCAGCTCCCTCAGTTCCCTCAGCTGACAAGCGTCACCTCACCACACTCATCTCCCTCACCTCACCCCTCTCACCTCATCTGCCTCACCTAACCTCCCTTACATCTTTCCACTCACCTCCATCACCTAAATCACCTCACCACCCTTAACTCTCTCACGTCACCTCCATCACCTTCCTCACTACATTGTCCTTAACACCTCATCTCACCTCCCTCCTCATCTCCCTCACCTCACATTACATCCCTCACCTCACCTCCATCAACTCCCCCTACCCTCAGCCTGCCTCCCTCACCCCCATAACCTCACCTCACTCACCTCATGTCTCCTCTCTCACCTCACTTCCCTTACCTCTCCTCCCTCAACTCACCTCCTTCTCTCTCACCTTACCTTCCTCAGCTCTTTCATCTCACCTCTCTCACCTCACCTCACTTCCTTCATCTGTCTCATAACATCTCTCTCAGCTCACCTCCCTCAGGTCACCTCTCCGCCCTCACCTCACTTTAACTCCCTCACCTCACCTCCCTCTCCTCTCTCACCTCACCTCCCTTACCTCCTTCACATCACCTCCATCACATCCCTCACCTCACCACCCTCACCTCACTCACCTCACTCCCCTCACCTCCCACACTTCACCCATTTCACCTACCTCACCTCAGCACCTTCACCTCTCTCATCTCCCTCACCTCAACTCCCTCGCCTCAACTCCCTCACCTCCCTCACCTCACCTCACTAAACTCACCTCACCTCCATCACCTCAGCTCACTCTTCTCACTTCCCTCCCTCACTCACATCACATCCCTCAATTCACCTCTCCTCCCTCACCTCACCAAACCTCACGCACCTCACCTTCCTGATGTCAACTCCCTCAAATCACCTCACTTCCCTCACATCACCTCCCTCACATCACCTCCCTCACCTCACTTCTCCTCCCTCAACTCACATCACCTCCCTCACATCCCTAAGCTCACCTCCTTCACCTCCCTCTCTTCATGTCCCTCACCTCAAGTCTCTCACCTCCCCTCCGTCACCTCACCTCACTCACCTCCTTCACCTCACCTCACTCACCTCACCACCCTCACCTCACTCACCTCACCTCACTCACCTCACCACCCTCAACACACCTCCCTCACCTCACTCACATCCATAACCTACCTCACCTCAACTACCTCAACTCTCTCACCTCTCTCACCTAACCTCCCTCGCCTCACCTGACATCCCTCACCTCACCACACTCACCTCACCACCCTCATCTCCCTCACCTCACCTCCCTCACCTCACCTTCCTCTTCTCACAGCCGTCCTTCCCTCACATCACCTCCCTCAACTCACCTCCCTCACCTCACCTTGCCTCCCTCACATCACCTCACATACCTCACCTCACATCCCTCACCTCACCTTCCTCAACTTCCTCACCTCACCTCCCTCACCTCACCTCCTTAACATCACCTCTCCTTCCTCACCTCAACTCTGTTACCTCCCTCACCTCATCTCCCTGAAATCACCTCACCTCACTCACCTCACTACCCTCACCTCCCTCACATCACCACCCTCTCCGAATTTCCGTCACCTCTTCTCTATTGCCTAAACTCAGCACCCACTCCTCCCTCACCTCACCTCCCTCACCTCTGTCACCTCACCTCCCACACTTCCCTCACCTCATGTCTCTCACCTCACATCCCTCACCTCCCTCACCTCACCTCCCTCACCTCACATCCTTCATCTCCCTCACATCACCTCCCTCACCTCACGTCCGACATTTACCTCATCTCACCTACCGCACCTCACCTCTCGTTCCTCACCTCACCTCACCTCACCCAACACACATCACCTCCCTCACCACACCACCATCACTGTCCTCACGTCAGCTCACTTCCCTTATTTCACCTCACCTCTCTCACCTCACCTAGCCTCCCTCAACTCATCTCCCTCAAATCCCTCATGTCACCTCCCACCCCTAACAGCACCTCGCTCACCTCATTTCCTCCCCTCACCTCCCCCACCTCCCTCACCTCAACACCCTCACCTTTCTCGCCTCATCTCCCTCATATTTATCACCTCACTTCCCTCACATCACCTATTGTCCCGCTCCAAAATTCACCTCCCTCACCTCACCTTCCTGAGTTCCCTCATGTAACCTCTGTTACATCCCTCACTTCACCTCCCTCAGATAACCTCACCTCACTCACATCACCACCCTCAGCTCCCTCACATCACCTCCCTCACCTCACTTCCCCCACCACACCTCTATTCCCTAACCTCACTTCCCTCACAGTAACTCCCTCTCCTCCCTCACATCACCTCCCTCACCTCACTCACCTCAACTCCCACACCTCCCACACTTCATGTCCCTCACATCATATCGCTTACCTCCCTCACTTCAAAGGCCTCATCTCCCTCACATCACATCCCTCACCTCACGTTCCTCACATCCCTCTCCTCACCTCACTCACCTCAGCTCTCCTCCAACACCTCACCTCACCTCCCTCACCTCACGTGCCTCACCTCCCTCACCTCCACTCCCACTACTCACACTTCACTCACTTCATATCCCTCACCTTTATCACCTCACCTGCATTATGTCATCACTCCCCCTTCTCAACTCTCCTCTCTCACCTCACATTCCTCAGCTCACCTCTCCTCCCGCACCTCACCTCCCTCACCTCCTTCCTCTCACCTCTGTCACATTACTCATCTCACCTCCCTCACCTGTCTCACCTCATCTGCTTCAACTCCCTCACCTCATTTCCCTCAACTCCTCACCTCACCTCCATCACCTCACCTCACTCTTCTCACCTCCCTCCCTCACTCACATCACCTCCCTCAGTTCACCCCTCCTCCCTCAACTCACCTAACCTGACGCAGCTCACATCCCTGACATCAACTGCCTCACATCACCTCACTTCCCTCACATCATCCCCCTAATATCACTTCCCTCACCTCACCTCTCCTCCCTCAACTCACCTCACCTCCCTCACCACATACACGTCATCTCCCTCACCTCCGTAAACTCATGACCCTCACCTCCCTAATCTCACCTCCCTAACCTCACCTCCCTCACCTCCCTCACCTCACCTCCCTCACCTGACCTCACCCACCTCACCTCGCCTGCCTCACGTAACCTCACCTGCCTCACCGCATAACCCCCACCTCACATGCCTCACCTACCTCACATCACCTCCCTCACCTCACCTCACTCACGTCACCTCTCCTTCCTCAACTCACATCACCTCCCTCACCACATCACCCTCAACTCACTCACCTCCCTCACATCACCTCCCTCACTTCACTTTCCTCTCTTCAACTCTATACCCTCACGCCACCTCCCTCACCTCACCTCCCACTTCTCTTTCACCTCACCTCCCTCACGCCACCTCACCTAACTCACCTCATATCCCTCAATTCACCTTGCTCACCTCCATCACATCACCTCCTTCACCTCACATCTCTCACATCACCTCTCTTCCCTCACCTCACCTCTGTCACCTCCCTCACCTCTCCTCCCTCAAATCACCTCGCCTCACTCACATCACCACCCTCACCTCCCTCACATCACCTCCCTGTCCTAACTTCCCCCCTCATCTCTACTGCTTCACCTCACCTCCCTCACCTCAGCTCCCACTCCTCCCTCACCTCACCTCCTTCCCCTCCATCACCTCACCTCCCTCACTTCATGTCCCTCACCTCACGTCCATCACATCCCTCACCTCACCTCCCTCACCACACATCCTTCATTTCCCTCACATAACCTCCCTCACCTCACGTCCCTCATTTCCTTCACCTCACCACCCTCACCTCCCCTCCCCTCCATCACCTCACCTCACCTCCCCCACAGCACGTCACCTCCCTCACCACATCTCCATCACTTCCCACACCTCAACTCACTTCCTTCATTTCACCTCACCTCCCTCACCTCACCTAACCTCACTAAACTCACCTCCCTCAACTCCCTCACCTCACCTCCCACTCCTACCAACACCTCCCTCACTTCAGCCCCTTTCCTAACCTCCCTCACCTCACCTCCCACACCTTTCTCACCTCATTTCCCTCACGTCACATCTCCCTCTCCTCAGCTCACTTCCCTCACCTCACCTCGCTCAACTCACCTCCCTCATCTCACATCCTTCATCTCCCTCAACTTGCCTCTCTCACCTCACCTCACCGCCCTCACATAACCTCCCTCACCTCCTTCCAATCACCTCCATCACCTAACTCACTTCACCACCCTTAGCTCTCTCACCTCACCTCTCTCACCTCCCTCACCACATTGCCCTTAATACCTCACCTCACCTCCCTCACTTCTCCTCATCTCCCTCACCTCACCTCACCTCTCTCACCTCACCTCCGTCAAATCCCACACATCCCGTCACCTCCCTTCCCTCAGCCCACCTCCCTCACCTCACCTCCCCCACCTCCCTCACATCACCTCCATCACCTCACGTCCCTCACACCCATCACCTAACCTCATTCACCTCATGTCTCCTCCCTCACGTCACCTCACTTCCCTTACCTCACCTCCACTCCCTCACCTCCCTAAGCTCACCTCCCTTACCTCCCTCACCTCACCTCCCTCACCTCCCTCACTTCATGTCCCTCATCTCAAGTCCCTCACTTCCCAAAGCTCATCTCCCTCACTTCCCTCACCTCACCTCCCTCAACTCCCTGTCTTCAGGTCCCTCACCTCAAGTCTCTCACCTCCGTTATCTCACCTCACATCCCTCACCTCACCTCACTCACCTCCTTCACCTCACCTCACTCACGTCCATAAACTCCCTCACCTCAACTCCCTCTACTCTCTCACCTCTCTCATCTCACCTCCCTCGCCTCAACTGACATCCCTCACCTCACCACACTCACCTCACCTCCCTCATTTCCCTCACCTCATCTCCCTCACCTCACCTCACCTCCCTCTTCTCACATCCCTCCCTCCCACACATCACCTCCCTCAACTCAACTCCCTCACTTCACCTCGCCTCCCTCACATCACCATCCTCTCTGAATTTCCCTCACCTCTTCTCTATTGCCTAACCTCAGCTCCCACACCTCCCTCACCTCACCTCCCTCACCTCTGTCACATCACCTCCTTCACCTCCCTCACCTCATGTCTGTCACCTCACATCACTCACCTCCCTCACCTCACTTCACTCACCTCACATCCTTCATCTCCCTCACATCACCTCCCTCACCTCACATCCCTCATTTAGCTCATCTAACCGCCCACACCTCAACTCTCCTCCCACACCTCATCTCACGTCCCCCAACACACATCACCTCCCTCACCACACTTCAATCACAGTCCACACCTCAGCTCACTTCCCTCATTTCACCTCACCTCCCTCACCTCACCTAACCTCCCTCAACTTACCTCCCTCAAATCCCTCATCTCAACTTCTACTCCTAACAACACCTCCCTCACCTCAACTCCTCCCCTCACCTCCCACACCTCCCTCACCTAAACTCCCTCAACTTTCTCACCTCATCTCCCTCACCTGACAGGCCTCACCTCACCACCCTCATTTCCCTCACCTCACCTCTCTTACCTCTTCTCCCTTCCCTAAACTCCTTTACCTCCTTCCACTCACCTCCATCATCTAACTCACCTCACCATGCTTAACTCTCTCACATCACCTCCCTCGCCACATTGCCCTTAACTCCTCAACTCACCTCCCTCCTCCTCATCTCCCTCACCTCACCTTACCTCCATCATCTCACCTCCATCAACTCCCCGAACCCTCAGCCCACCTCCCTCACCTCACCTCCCTCACCCCATCACCTCACCTCAAGCACCTCATGTCTCCTCCCTCACCTCACTTCCCTTACCTCTCCTCCTTCAACTCACCTCCTTTTCTCTCACCTCACCTTCCTCACATCCCTCATCTCACCACCCTCACCTCCCTCACCTCACATCAACTTCCTCAACCCACCTCAACTCCCTCACCTCACCTCACTTCCCTCACCTCACCTCCCCCAACACCCACACCTCTCTTCACCTCACAAAGCTCACCTAAACTCCTGCAACATTCTGACCCTCACCTCCCACACCTCTCCTCCCTCAACTCACTTCGCTAACCTCACGTCACCTCACCTCCCTCACCTCAATTCCTTCACCTGTCTCATAACATCTCTCTAACCTCACCTCCCTCAGATCACCTCTCCTCCCTCACCTCACCTTAACCCCCTCACTTCTCCTCCCTCTCCTCTCTCACCTCACATCCCTTACCTCCTTCACATCACCTCCATCACACCCCTCACCTCACCAACCTCACCTCACTCACCTCACTTCCCTCACCTCCCTCACTTCACCTACTTCACCTACCTCACCTCAACTCCCTCACCTCTCTCACCTCTCTCATCTCTCCTCCCTCGCCTCACCGCCCCACATCCTGTACCTCATCTCCTTCACCTCACCTCACCTCCATAAACTCTCATCCATTTTCTCACATCGATCCTTCCTTCACATCAACTCCCTCACCTCACCTCGCCTCCCTCACGTCACCTCACCTCCCTTACCTCACATCCTTAACCTCACTTCCCTAACCTCCCTCACCTCATCTCCCTCAGGTCACCTCTCCTACGTCAGGTCACCTCTGTCCTCTCCCTTACCACACCTCTCTCAAATTACCTCACCTCACTCACCACACCACCCTCACATACCTCACATCACCTCCCTCACCTAACTGCCCTCACCTCTCCTCTACTGCCTCACCTCAACACCATCACCTCAACTTCCACACCTCCCTCAACTTCCATACCTCCCTCACCTCCCTCCCCTCCCTCACCTCCCCTCCCTCCCCTCCATCACCTCACCTCCCTCACCTCCCTCACCTCACCTCCCTCACCTCTCTCAACTCATGTCCCTCACCCTCACATCCCTCACCTCCCTCACGAAACCTCACTCATCTCATTTCCCTTACCCTCACATCCCTCACCTCCCTCACGAAACCTCACTCACCTCATTTCCCTTATCTACCTCACATCACCTGCCTCACCTCTCATCCCTCAGGTCCCTCACCTCACCTGCCTCACCTCACTTCCCTAATGTCACCTCCCTCATATCACCTCCATTACCTCACCTCCTCTCCCTCAACTCAGCTCACATCCCTCACCTCACCTCCCTCACGTCACCTCTCTTCCCTCACCTCACCTCTGTCGCCTCCCTCACCTCACCTCCCTCAAATCACCTCACCTCACTCACCTCAACACCCTCACCTCCCTCCCAGCACCTCCCTCTCCTAACATCTCTCCCTCATCTCTACTCCCTCATCTCACCTCCCTCACCTCAGCTCCCACTCCTCCCTCACCTCACCTCCCTCCCCTCTGTCACCTCACCTCCCTCTCCTCATGTCTCTCACCTCACGTCCCTCACATCCCTCACCTCTCCTCCCTCACCTCACTCCACCTCCCTCCCCTCATCTTACCTCCCTCACCTCACCTCCGTCAACTACCCCTACCCTCAGCCCAACTCCCTCACCCCCATCACCTCGCCTCACTCACGTCATGTCTCCTCCCTCACCTCACTTCCCTTACCTCTCCTCCCTCAAATCACCTCCTTCTCTCTCACCTCACCTTCCTCACCTCTTTCATCTCAACCCCCTCACCTCCCTCACCTCACTTCCCTAACCTGTCTCATAACATCTCCCTCAACTCACCTCCCTCAGGTCACATCTCCTCCCTCACCTCACTTTAACTCCCTCACCTCTCTTCCCTCTCCTCTCTCACCTCACCACCCTTACCTCCTTCACATCCCCTCCATCACATCCCTCACCTCACCACCCTCACCTCACTCACCTCACTTCCCTCACCTCCCTCACATCACCTACTTCACCTACCTCACCTCAACGCCTTCACCTCTCTCACCTCCTTCATCTCAACTCCCTCGCGTCACCTCCCCACATCCTGCACCTCATTTCCTTCACCTCACCTCACCTCCATCATCTCATATCCCTTTTCTCACATCCTTCATCTCCCTCACATCACCTCCCTCACCTCTCGTCCATCATTTACGTCATCTCACATCCTGCACCTCAGCTCTCCTCCCTCATCTCACCTCACCTCCCCCAACACACATCACCTCCCTCACCACACCTCCATCACTGTCCACACCTCAGCTCACTTCCCTCATTTCACCTCACCTCCCTCACCTCACCTAACCTCCCTCAACTCACCTCCCTCAAATCCCTCATCTCACCTCCCACTCCTAACAACACCTCCCTCACCTCAACTCCTCCCCTCACCTCCCACACCTCCCTCACCTAAACTCACTCAACTTTCTCACCTCATCTCCCTCACCTGACAGGCCTCACCTCACCACCTTCATCTCCGTCACCTCACCTCACCTCAGCTCCCTTATCTCCCTCAGTTCCCTCACCTGAAAAGCCTCACCTCACCACCCTCATCTCCCTCACCTCACCTCTCTTACCTCTTCTCCCTTCCCTAAACTCCTTTACCTCCTTCCACTCACCTCCATCACCTAACTCACCTCACCACGCTTAATTCTCTCACGTCACCTCCCTCGCCACATTGCCCTTAACTCCTCACCTCACCACCCTCCTCCTCATCTCCCTCACTTCACCTTACCTCCCTCATCTCACCTCTGTCAACTCCCCGAACCCTCAGCCTACCTCCCTCACCTCACCTCCCTCACCCCCATCACCTCACCTCAAGCACCTCATGTCTCCTCCTGCACCTCACTTCCCTCACCTCTCCTCCTTCAACTCACCTCCTTTTCTCTCACCTCACCTTCCTCACATCCCTCATCTCACCTCCCTCACCTCCCTCACCTCACATCAACTTCCTCAACCCACCTCAACTCCCTCACCTAACCTCACTTCCCTCACCTCAACTCCCCCAACACCCACACCTCTCTTCACCTCACAAAGCTCACCTAAACTCCTGCAACATTCTGACCCTCACCTCCCACACCTCTCCTCCCTCAACTCACTTCGCTAACCTCACGTCACCTCACCTCCCTCGCCTCAATTCCTTCACCTGTCTCATAACATCTCTCTAACCTCACCTCCCTCAGATCACCTCTCCTCCCTCACCTCACCTTAACCCCCTCACTTCTCCTCCCTCTCCTCTCTCACCTCACATCCCTTACCTCCTTCACATCACCTCCATCACATCCCTCACCTCACCAACCTCACGTCACTCACCTCACTTCCCTCACCTCCCTCACTTCACCTACTTCACCTACCTTACCTCAACTCCCTCACCTCTCTCACCTCTCTCATCTCTCCTCCCTCACCTCACCACCCCACATCCTGTACCTCATCTCCTTCACCTCACCTCACCTCCATAAACTCTCATCCATTTTCTCATATCGATCCTTCCTTCACATCAACTCCCTCACCTCACCTCGCCTCCCTCACGTCACCTCACCTCCCTTATCTCACATCCTTAAGCTCACTTCCCTAACCTCCCTCACCTCATGTCCCTCACCTCACCTCCCTCAGGTCACCTCTCCTACCTCAGGTCACCTCTCCTCCCTCACCTTACCTCTGTCCTCTCCCTTACCACACCTCTTTCAAATTACCTCACCTCACTCACCTCACTACCCTCACATACCTCACATCACCTCCCTCACCTAACTGCCTTCACCTCTCCTCTACTGCCTCACCTCACCACCGTCACCTCACCTCCCACACCTCCCTCACCTCCCTCCCCTCCCTCACCTCACCTCCCTCACCTCCCTCACCTCACCTCCCTCACCTCCCTCACCTCACCTCACTCAGCTCTCTCAACTCATGTCCCTCACCCTCACATCCCTCACCTCCCTCACGAAACCTCACTCACATCATTTCCCTTATCTACCTCACATCACCTGCCTCACCTCTCATCGCTCAGGTCCCTCACCTCACCTGCTTCACCTCACTTCCCTAACATCACCTCCCTCATATCACCTCCATCACCTCACCTCCTCTCCCTCAACTCAGCTCACATCCCTCACCTCACCTCCCTCACCTCAACTCCCTCACCACCTCCACGTCACCTCCCAAACATCCATAACCTCACGATACTCACCTCCCTAAGCTCACCTTCCTCACCTCCTTCACCTCACTTCCCTCACCCCACCTGACCCACCTCACCTCGCCTCCCTCACATAACCACACCTCCCTCACCTCATAATCCTCACCTCACATGCCTCACCTCCCTCACATCACCTCCCTCTCCTCACCTCCCTCATGTCACCTCTCCTCCCTCAACTCACCTCACTTCCCTAACCACACCTCCCTCATCTCTCTCACTTCCCTCACATCAACTCCCTCACTTCACTTTCCTCTCCTCACCTCTATACCCTCATGTCACATCGCTCACCTCACTTCCCACTTCTCCCTCACCTCACCTCCCTCACCTCCCTCACATCACCTCTCCTAACTCACCTCATATCCCTCACTTCACCTTCCTCACCGCCATCACATCACCTCCCTCACCTCACCTCCCTCACGTCACCTCTCTTCCCTCACCTCACCTCTGTCGCCTCCCTCACCTCACCTCCCCCAAATCACCTCACCTCACTCACCTCACCATCCTCACCTCCCTCCCAGCACCTCCCTCTCCTAACTTCTCTCCCTCATCTCTACTCCCTCACCTCACCTCCCTCACCTCAGCTCCCACTCCTCCCTCACCTCACCTCCCTCCCCTCTGTCACCTCACCTCCCTCACCTCATGTCCCTCACCCCCATCACATCACCTCAAGCACCTCATGTCTCCTCCTGCACTTCACTTCCCTCACCTCCCTCACCTCACCTCAACTCTCTCAACCCACCTCAACTCCCTCACCTAACCTCACTTCCCTCACCTCACCTCCCCCAATACCCACACCTCCCCTCACCTCACAAAGCTCCCCTAACCTCCTGCAACATTCTGACCCTGACCTTCCACACCTCTCCTCCCTCAACTCACTTCGCTCACCTCATGTCACCTCACCTCCCTCACCTCAATTCCTTCACCTGTCTCATAACATTTCTCTCAACTCACCTCCCTCAGATCACCTCTCCTCCCTCACCACACCTTAACTCCCTCACCTCACCTCCCTCTCCTCTCTCACCTCACATCCCTTACCTCCTTCACATCACCTCCATCACATCCCTCACCTCACCACCCTCACCTCACTCATCTCACTTCCCTCACCTCCCTCACTTCACCTACTTCACCTACCTCACCTCAACTCCCTCACCTCTCTCACCTCCCTCACCTCACCTCCTTCACCTCACCTCCCCACTTCCTGTACCTCATCTCCTTCACCTCACCTCTCCGCCATAAACTCACATCCATTTTCTCACATCCCTCCCTCCTTCACATCAACTCCCTCACCTCACCTCCCTCACCTCCCTCACCTCACTTCCCTCGCCCCACCTGACCCACCTCACCTCGCCTCCCTCACATAACCTCACCTCCCTCACTGCATAATCCTCACATCACATGCCTCACCTCCCTTATGTCACCTCTCCTCCTTCAACTCACATCACCTCCCTCACCACACAATCTCACCTCCCTCACCTCCCTCACATCACCTCCCTCAGTTCACTTTCCTCTTCTCAGCTCTATACACTCAGGTCACATCCCTCACCTCACCTCCGACTTCTCCCTCACCTCACCACCCTCACTTCCCTCACATCACCTCACCAACTCACCTCATATCACTCACATCACCTTCCTCACCTCCATCACATCACCTCCCTCACCTCACTTCCCTTATCTCATTTCCCTCACGTCACCTCTCTTCCCTCACCTCACCTCTGTCACCTACCTCACCTTACCTCCCTTTAATCACGTCACCTCACTCAGCTCACCACCCTCACGTCCCTCCCAACACCTCCCTCTCCTAACTTCTCCCCCTCATCTCTACTGCCTCACCTCACCTCCCTCACCTCAGCTCCCACTCCTCCCTCACCACTCCTCCCTCCCCTCCATCACCTCACCTCCCTCACTTCCTGTCCCTCACTTCACGTCCATCACATCCCTCACCTCACATCCCTCATCTCACATCCTTCATGTCCCTCACATAACCTCCCTCACCTCACGTCCCTCATTTCCCTCACCTCACCACCCTCACCTCACCTCCTCTCCCTCAACTCACCTCACCTCCCCCACAGCTCGTCACCTCCCTCACCACATCTCCATCACTTCCCACACTTCAATTCACTTCCCTCATTTCACCTCACTTCCCTCACCTCACCTAACCTCACTAAACTCACCTCCCTCAACTCCCTCACCTCACCTCCCACTCCTAATGACACCTCCCTCACTTCAGCTCCTCCCCTAACCTCCCTCACCTCACCACCTACACTTTTCTCACCTCATTTCCCTCACGTCACATCACCTCCCTCTCCTCAGCTCATTCCCTCACCTCCCTCAACTCCCTCACATCACCTCCATCACCTCACGTCCCTCACACCCATCACCTCACCTCCTTCACATCATGTCTCCTCCCTCACGTCACCTCACTTCCCTTACCTCACCCCACCTTCCTCATCTCCCTAAGCTCACCTCCCTTAACTCCCTCACCTCACCTCCCTCACTTCATGTCCCTCATCTCAAGTCCCTCACCACCGTCATCTCACCTCACCTCCCTCACCTCACTTCCATCGCCTCACATCCCTCACTTCCCTCTCTTCATGGCCCTCATCTCAAGTCTCTCACCTCCGTCATCTCACCTCACTTCCCTCACCTCACCTCGCTCACGTCCTTCACCTCACCTCACTCACCGCACCACCCACACCTCACCTCACCTCGCTCACCTCACCAACCTCAACTCAGCTCCCTCACTTCACTCACCTCCGTAACCTACCTCACCTCAACTCCCTCAACTCTCTCACCTCACCACCCTCATCTCACCACCCTCACCTCCCTCACCTCACCTCACTCACCTCACCACCCTCACATAACAAACCTCTCCGAATTTCCCTCACCTAATCTCTATACCCTAACCTCATCTCCCACTCCTCCCTCACCTCACCTCCCTAACCTCCGTCACATCACCTCCCTCACCTCCCTCACCTCATATCTCTCACCTCACGTCCCTCACGTCCCTCACGTCACCTCCCTAACCTCACATCCTTCATCTCCCTCACATCACCTCCCTCACCTCACGTCCCTCATTTACCTCATCTCACTTCCCGCACTTCACCTCTCCTCCCTCATCTCACTTCTCCTCCCCCAACACACGTCACCTCCCTCACCAAACCTCCATCACTGTCCACACCTCAGTTCACTTCCCTCATTTCACCTCAACTCCCTCAACTCACCTAACCTCCCTCAACTGACCTCCCTTAAATCCCTCATCTCACATCCCACTCCTTACAACACCTCCCCTACCTCATCTCCTCCCCTCACCTCCTCCACCTCCCTGACCTCAACTCCCTCAACTTTGTCACCTCATCTCCCTCACCTGACAGGCCTCACCTCACTACCCTCATCTCTGTCACCTCACCTCTCTCACCTCACCTCAGCTCCCTCAGCTCCCTCAGTTCCCTCACCTGACAAGCCTCACCTCACCACCCTCATCTCCCTCACCTCACCTCTCTTAACTCATCTCCGTCACCTAACCTCCCTTACCTCCTTCCACTCACCTCCATCACCTACCTCACCTCACCACCCTTAACTCTCTCATGTCACCTCCCTCACCTCCCTCAGCACATTGCCCTTAACACCTCACCTCACCTATCTCCTCCTCATCTCCCTCATCTCACCTTACCTCGCTCACCTCACCTCCGTCAACTCCCCCTACCCTCAGCCCACCTCCCTCACTTAACCTCCCTCACCTCCCTCACTTCACGTCCCTCTCTTCAGCTCTATACCCTCACAT
>NW_022605680.1:0-21261 GCF_008692025.1 Phocoena sinus | reverse complement strand
TGTTCTCATCCCGCTACGTGAACTGGCTTAAGGGCTCAGGAGCAGGCCCGAGGAGGGTCTAGGCCACTGTGGCAGCGGGAGGAACTGACGGGGACCCAGGGAGCTGGGGCACATTGCCCCTGCTCACCTCCAGGGGCGTCAGGCGGTCGCTCTGCCACGGAGTGCCCGGGGTAGGGGGTGCAGGGAGGTGGTTTGGAGTTGCTGGGACGGGTGTACATCCCAGTGGCTCCCCTCCATCCGCACAGACAGATGACCCTGGGGAGGGCCATCAGTTCAGTAGACCCTTCTGGGGAGCCCTCCATGGGAGTGTGTCTGTACTCTCGCCTCAAACCCCCCGGACTCGTTCGTCGGTTCGTTCACTCGTTCCCTGCTCCACGCGTTCATTCGTAAGCACGCAGGTACACGAACGTGTGCGTGGGCGCGCGTGCGTATCACGTGTGCGTCGTGTGTAAGCTCGTGTACGGACGCCTACAGAGCGTGTACAAAAGGTCCCTTCTCTCGTACTTTCTCCCCGTAACCGCCTCGGGGGTGCCGCTGCGGATAGAACTTTCTCCCAGTCAGAGCCAAAGCCCTAGCCCTCGCCGTTGCTCGATGGCCGCTCCCGGGTTGTCCCCGTCTGCGGAGGGAAGCACACGTCATTTCTGCGTGCGTGTGTGTGCTCCCGGGGTTGAATGCTGGTGAGGACAACGGGCCGCAGAGGGCTGTGTGCGTGTCGCCTGCTCCCTGACCCCAGCGGGCTCACGTAGCGATAGGTAGTCTTCTGCCTTTTGGGCTGCTCTCACGGCGCTGTAGGCGTGCCGTGGCGTTGGCACGCCTGTGCGGCGTCGACGTCGTGTCCTGCTAGGTCCCCTCCGTTTCTTTTCGGACAGCTGCCCAGGGCAGGGTGCCCTTGTCTGTGCCCGGAGGCAGGAGCATAGGGTGTCTCAGGTGCCCCTCCTCTTTGGACGCTAGGCTTCCCGCCTTGTTCCTTCCTCTCCTCTTCTGTCTCCCACGGAAGTGGCTCTGAGGCGCGGGCCACTGAGTCGTCGTTCCCGGGGTGTGGGTGAGCGTGACCAGGGTACGTTCTCCGGCGTCAGCGTCCACCCAGAGGAGAGGAGCAGGGTAGGTCTCACGTGGGCCACGTCCCAGAAGACGTGCCCTTGTGCCCGGAAAGTACGTGCGGTGGACCTTTGTGCGGCCAGAGGGGAGACGGGTGGGTGCCCCTTTACCCACGCGTCCTAGGAACCGCTGGGAAGTTGTGGAGGACGCGCGCGGGCTTGCCAAGATACCTGGGGGTGTCCCGCCATGGTCCCACGGGCGCAGAGCCGGGGAGAGACAGGCTCCGCGCCTGTCAACGCCGGGGTGTGATGGCTGTGCTTCCCCCCGGAAAGAGATTTTTGGGGGATGACGGGGTCAAGGTTTTCACTGGACGCGCTTCTTTGTGTACAAGCTGCTTCTGCCTAACGACCCCCCTGCCCCGGCTGGCACCCGTGCCATTTCCGAAGGACGAGTGGAGTTGATTCCTCACGCTCACGCTCGCGCCTCGTCCGGAAGTTTTTGGTTGGCCCGGGGGTGCCGGTACACTCGAGTAGGAACCGAAGGCGCTCTCTCTCAAGGTTGCGCGGGCGGGGGTGTACGCGGACCCCCCCAGCCCCCCGTTCACCGGCACCGTGGTGGTCCCACGCTGAGTGATGGGCGTTCGGTTCTCTCTCGTTGCAGAGGAGGCAGAGCGGAAGGAAAGGAGGAAGAGGGAAACCGGGGACGTCGGTCATCTCCAGGCGCTGGTGTTCCAGGTGAGTGCGTGCTCTTTGTTCTGTCTCCTTCCCCCGTCCGAAATAGTCTGTTTCATCAGAGGAAAAAGTCAGTGGTTCTGCTAGTTCAGCAAGGCTCAAGGAGGAGGGACTCCCAGGTGGGATCGTGGCACGGGGACACTGGTGTACTGTGTCGGAGTTCTTGGCCATGGTAGGAAAGGCTCTCGAGTCAGATCCTGACTGGGGGGCCGGAAGAAAGAGGTGCATGGACGAGCATCTGTGTACGGTCACCCTAGGTGATCGGTACGTAGCATTTGAGGTCAGTGTCCTGCGGGAGCGGGGAGGGTGGAAAGGGATCGGGCCCGGGCCGCTTGCACCGGCACCGGGGCCCGGTCTGGGCTCCAGCCTCCGTGAAGCCAACCGCCGCCCGTGACGTGATCACTCGGCGCCCCACCTCACCCCCGAGAAGCAGCAGTGCCAGCCCAGCCCGACGTGGGGGCCGGCGGTGGGGAGACCCCTTTGAGGGAGAGCCAGGCCTCGTGGGCTTTTTGCCTCCCGTGCTCTGAGTGGAGCCCGTGATAGCCGTTCCCCCCGTCCTCTCCTGATCGCTCTTGGGCCCAGCTCTCCCCGCCGTGGCCCTCCACCGAGCCAGGAAGGCCTCGGGGACGTGCCCTTGCGGGATGATGAAGAGGGGGCCGCCCGCTGGGCGGCGTGGAGGTTTGGCACGGGGCAGCCCTCTGTAGGGCTCCTTGCACTCCCCAAGTCTGCCTCTTGACAAACCAAGGGACTTGACAGTGTGGGGCCTTTCAGGAGGTGTACGTCCCTTCTTCCGTGTGGGAAATGTCGCCTGAGTGGGCGCGTGACCGGCAGCCGGAGGTGTTTTCTTTCTGTCTCTGTTTCTCCCTTCTCCTTCCTGTCTTCTGTTGAAACAGTCTTGCCGGGAGGAGGACGCCTCCTACCCCGGCTCAGGGTAATTGAAGGCTTCTCCAGGCGGGCTGGTGAGCGTGTGGCGCCGTGGTTTAGCGAGGGGTCGGCGGCGCGGCTGACGTTTCGTGCTTAGCGAAGGGCGGAGGCAGGGCTCGAGCAGCAAGGGCAGCGTGGCATTTCTGGGGTGACGCTGCCTTCCAGAGGACCCTGTTTGGCCATCCCAGGAGCCCTTCACGGTAATATCTGGGCGTCGAGTCAAGTCCTCCGGCGTGGGGCGTGGGTCCCGGGTCCCGGAAGACGTGCACTCAGCACGGCGGGGCTCTTGTGGGTGTTCTTTCCTCGACGCACCTCAGTACCGCGGCTTGAAAGAATTGCCAAGGCCCGGAGGCGCAGCAGATTCGGAGTTAGGGAAAGAGAGGAAGGCGTGCTGAGACAAAAGCGAGGGAAAAGGAGAGAAGATGCGATCCCGTCCCGTCCCGTCCCTCCGGTTCTTTTCAGCACGGAGGACGCGTGGTGCTTCCCGAGGCGGCGGTGGACCAGAGCTCTCTTCTCTTTCCAAGGCCTCGTGTCCGCGGAGCACTTGGCATCCAGAGTGTGTTCCTTCAGCCAACATGGGTGGGGCCGGTGGCGGCAGTGCCCCCAGTGGCCCACCCCGTCCTCCACCCAAGTCAGTGCAACCAGGCGGGCGCTGAGAAGATGCTTAAGGGCCGGAACCTGTGTCTAAACCACACTGGCCAGTGCACCGCAAAGAAACTAAAGAGGAGTCCCCGGTGGCTCCCAGTCGCTCCGAGGTGTAAAGCACAGCGAGTTGGCGGGAGCCTACACCCACCCACACACCCACCCCGGGGGTGTCTTCCCATCCCTGGCCTTCCCCTGGGCGGTGTCAGGAGACTGGCCCGCTCCGGCGTCTCTGGGGCAGCGCCCGGCGGCCCTCCCGACGGACCCGTGCGTGCCACCGTCCACGCCTGAACACCAAACCCCACTGCCACCCTCCCGCCCCCGGGCCGCCGTGGGAGAAGAGCCAGGTCCTCGGGGGAAGTCCATCGTCTTGCCACAGGAGGCCGAGCTCGTCCCGCACCGCGTCTGTGCCTGTGGGCTGCCGGCCCTTTGCTTCGGGCTGCTTGCCCCTCGGTGACTGGTGAGGAGGTGCCTCGCCAGGCACCGGCCAGACGTGACTGGATCTCTGTGCTCACACTCAGAGCGTTTCCCGAGGCGTTAGGCAAATGTGGGCTGCTAAAGACACGGCTGCCGGTCCACGGCTGGGTGCCTGGATGGGGAGTCATAACGGCAGGCTAAGAGGACCCCACAGAGACGAGGCCCCGCAGGATGCAGGGCCAGAGTTTGAGGCGCGCCCCTCTGAAGCGGCCAGGTTGATGAGCCATCCTGCCTTTGGCAGGTTGGGCAGAGGTTGGCATTTCGTTTTTCCCTCGGCAAAGGGCAGAGGGAGAGGGCCTGGGGGAGGGGAAGGGGCAGGGCAGGTTGGCACCCGAGGTGCAGTTCCGTCATCAAGAGGAACGGGTCTGCCGATCCCGCGAACCCTGTACCCGCCGTCCCTTCCTGGGGAGGAGTGACAAAGGATTGAAGTCGGGAACACTGGACAGTGGCCCCGGGAAGTCAGGAGCTCCGCCTGGGAAGGGGCGGGAAGCGTGGCCCGTGGCCCAAGGCCCGGCCGTGCCGTGGACGCTCCAGAGACGGGCAGTGGCACAAGGCGCACAGCCCGGCCGCCTGGCGTGTGGGGCTACAGGAGGTGGAGTCTCGGTGGACCCTGGTGGCCGCCACGTGTGGGCGTGACTAGAGGAAGCGGCTCCGAAGGAGGCCAGGCCGCGGTTCTGCGGGCATTTGGCCACGTGTCCCTTCCCCTCGGCGCCAGAGGAGGTTCGGCCTAGGCGGGCCCAGGGCCCCGGAAGCCTCTCTGGGCCGCGGTGCGGCCCAGCCAGAGACCACCGCGGGCAACGGGAGTTCCGCCGCCCTTGGCGGCAGCGGCCGAGGCGGGCCCGCCGACCACCTTCTGTCCAGCTCAGAGACGACACGTGGAGCCTGGCTACCGAGTGCCGAGGGCGCCCGAGGCCCAGCGAGAGCTGGCAGTCCGAGTCCAGAAGGGGACGGCGCTCGCGGGACGCAGGAGCCACCGCAGAAGGAGCCCTTGACCTGAGCCGAAGAGTCCAGTCAGTCGGTGGCTGCGCTGCCATCTCGCGCGGTCTCCGGGATTGTGGCCCGGGCCTGACCTGGCCTGTCCCGAGTGCTCCCGGACGGGGCTCCCGGAGAGGAGGAGAGGGCAGGACACGAGAGGAGAGGAGAGGAGCTGAGCAGAGCCCCGCCGAGTGGACCCCCGGGCCATGCATTTGCAGCAGGCTTCAGCTTTCTCCCCACGAGGCCCTGAGCCTCCGTTCAGCGACGAGAAGGAAAGGCCCCGGCTTGCATTCCGGCCTGGCCCTCCGGGTCTCGGCCCTGTGCTTGCACCTGCGGCCCAGCCAGGGGATCAAGGGGAAGAGGTCTGAAGAAGCTGCCTGAAGCTCACCTCTGTTGGACTGAGAGGAACGCCTCCCGCCCTTGCCCTCTCCCCCATGACCACCACTCATCCAGCTTGTCTGCCAAGGCCAGGAACGAGGTGCATACTCCTGGGCACAGGGCGGTGCCTTCGAGTCCCCGGCGGACCCGATAGGCCGCTTCTGGGGCAAGCTGTGCGGTGGCCCGTTCCTGCCCTTGGCCCAGGTCTTATCTGCCGGGGCGGGGGTGGGTGGTGGGCTGGTGTGTGGGGGGGGTCCGGTCCCGGGGCGGGGGGAGGGGCGGGGTGCGGTGTGGGGGAGGGCTACCCTCCCCCCACACGTACCCCTCCTGGAAGGGCGCTGAAACCCGCCCCGCGCCCGTCTCCTTTCGCGCCTGTGAGTCGCCCGACACGTTGTGAGGCCATCTTAGGTGGGCAGAGCCTTTGCCAGGGGCCCGGTCCTGAGGTAGCTAGGCGCTCTGACTGGTCGCCGGCCGCAGGTGCTCTCAGCGTGCCCCTCTGGCCGGGGCCAACGGCTGCACCTGCAGAAGGTGGAGCCGCTTGTGAAAACTCTCAGGAGTCTTCCCCAAACGAGAGGACCCCCGGGTCGTCCAACGGGGAGGGAGGCCGAGGAATAGGGCGTGCCCCGGCCGCAGAGTTCCTGTTCCCGAGGTGAGCTCGGGTGCGGAAAACGGACCTGGATCCCCTCGCTGCGGACGGTGCCGTCCCTCTCTGCGTACCGATCGATCGTGGCCCACTTCCGTCCCATCGCCAGTGGGTCCTGGATACCCTGTGTCCTACGGCACAGGCAGGGCCTCACGGGATGCGGCGGGGCCTGGGATCGGGGCTCTCTCTGGCGGGAGCAAGAAGTAAACAAACCGAAACCCAGATCCAGCTGTGAGAGGGTGGAACGTGCAGCGCCCCTGCATTACTCTTCCTCGTCTGCGTCTGGGAGCAAGCACTAACGAGGACACGTTCTGCGGGCCGTCTGCAGGGTGCTGCCCCCGACAGGGCACCGGGCGGCCACCTCCTCCCCTTTCCCCGTGGTCCACGGTGGCTGGGCCCGGGGCCTCCGCCGGGGCACCGGCGGCGGGTCCGGGGTCCCCGGTGGCCCTGAGACCCCAGGGACCCCACTGGCCGACCTCGCTCCTGCAGGGAGGGCCACGATCCAGGGGCCAGATGCCCCGGGGTGGGAGCTTCCAGCTCCTTGTTCCTGAACATGGCGGCTGCCGAGGCCACGGCCCCGAGGGTGGGGAGCGCGGCGGGCCTGGCAGCCAGGGGCTCCTCGGTGGGCGAGCCCGGCCCCGAACCCCACCGCGTGTGGCTTCCACCCCTACTGCGGAGGCGTGCCGGGCGGCCAGGTTCGGCCCGGGAATCCTCCCAGTGCTCCGAAGCCAGCCCTCCTCCCGTCACAGGCCTTCCCCACGGTATGCACAGGCAGGGGCTGGAGGCCGTGCTCAAAAAGCTTCCGCTTGATGGCACTGTTGCTCCAGAAATGCCCAGCACCTTCGCGAGCGTGGCCTCTCCCTCCGCCCTTTGCGGATCAAAAAAGGCCCAGGGACAAAGGCCCAGGGAGGCCCAAGAGCCACCCAAGCCTTCCCAGTGGGGTGGGACCTACTGGGGGGTTGGGGGAGGCGGTGTCTCTTCCTTTTGGGGCTTCTCCTTGGCAGTAGGAGCGCACAGGTAAAGACATCCCAAGGAATCCGTGCGTCCGTGGGTCCATCTCCACACCCCTCCGGGAGTGGTCTTGAGTCCACGTTGCCTGGCCCACGGGTCCTGGCGACCGGGACCCTGTCATGTCTGCACACCTGGGGACGGGCATCCACCTGGGTCGTGTCGGGCAGAACCCTAGCTCTCTCGGGACATTGATTCAGAGCCGAGAGGTGGCACAAGGACCTGGGTTTCTCCTCCTCCTGCGTGGTTGCCTCTCTGCTGTTCTCATCCCGCTACGTGAACTGGCTTAAGGGCTCAGGAGCAGGCCCGAGGAGGGTCTAGGCCACTGTGGCAGCGGGAGGAACTGACGGGGACCCAGGGAGCTGGGGCACATTGCCCCTGCTCACCTCCAGGGGCGTCAGGCGGTCGCTCTGCCACGGAGTGCCCGGGGTAGGGGGTGCAGGGAGGTGGTTTGGAGTTGCTGGGACGGGTGTACATCCCAGTGGCTCCCCTCCATCCGCACAGACAGATGACCCTGGGGAGGGCCATCAGTTCAGTAGACCCTTCTGGGGAGCCCTCCATGGGAGTGTGTCTGTACTCTCGCCTCAAACCCCCCGGACTCGTTCGTCGGTTCGTTCACTCGTTCCCTGCTCCACGCGTTCATTCGTAAGCACGCAGGTACACGAACGTGTGCGTGTGCGCGCGTGCGTATCACGTGTGCGTCGTGTGTAAGCTCGTGTACGGACGCCTACAGAGCGTGTACAAAAGGTCCCTTCTCTCGTACTTTCTCCCCGTAACCGCCTCGGGGGTGCCGCTGCGGATAGAACTTTCTCCCAGTCAGAGCCAAAGCCCTAGCCCTCGCCGTTGCTCGATGGCCGCTCCCGGGTTGTCCCCGTCTGCGGAGGGAAGCACACGTCATTTCTGCGTGCGTGTGTGTGCTCCCGGGGTTGAATGCAGGTGAGGACAACGGGCCGCAGAGGGCTGTGTGCGTGTCGCCTGCTCCCTGACCCCAGCGGGCTCACGTAGCGATAGGTAGTCTTCTGCCTTTTGGGCTGCTCTCACGGCGCTGTAGGCGTGCCGTGGCGTTGGCACGCCTGTGCGGCGTCGACGTCGTGTCCTGCTAGGTCCCCTCCGTTTCTTTTCGGACAGCTGCCCAGGGCAGGGTGCCCTTGTCTGTGCCCGGAGGCAGGAGCATAGGGTGTCTCAGGTGCCCCTCCTCTTTGGACGCTAGGCTTCCGCCTTGTTCCTTCCTCTCCTCTTCTGTCTCCCACGGAAGTGGCTCTGAGGCGCGGGCCACTGAGTCGTCGTTCCCGGGGTGTGGGTGAGCGTGACCAGGGTACGTTCTCCGGCGTCAGCGTCCACCCAGAGGAGAGGAGCAGGGTAGGTCTCACGTGGGCCACGTCCCAGAAGACGTGCCCTTGTGCCCGGAAAGTACGTGCGGTGGACCTTTGTGCGGCCAGAGGGGAGACGGGTGGGTGCCCCTTTACCCACGCGTCCTAGGAACCGCTGGGAAGTTGTGGAGGACGCGCGCGGGCTTGCCAAGATACCTGGGGGTGTCCCGCCATGGTCCCACGGGCGCAGAGCCGGGGAGAGACAGGCTCCGCGCCTGTCAACGCCGGGGTGTGATGGCTGTGCTTCCCCCCGGAAAGAGATTTTTGGGGGATGACGGGGTCAAGGTTTTCACTGGACGCGCTTCTTTGTGTACAAGCTGCTTCTGCCTAACGACCCCCCTGCCCCGGCTGGCACCCGTGCCATTTCCGAAGGACGAGTGGAGTTGATTCCTCACGCTCACGCTCGCGCCTCGTCCGGAAGTTTTTGGTTGGCCCGGGGGTGCCGGTACACTCGAGTAGGAACCGAAGGCGCTCTCTCTCAAGGTTGCGCGGGCGGGGGTGTACGCGGACCCCCCCCAGCCCCCCGTTCACCGGCACCGTGGTGGTCCCACGCTGAGTGATGGGCGTTCGGTTCTCTCTCGTTGCAGAGGAGGCAGAGCAGAAGGAAAGGAGGAAGAGGGAAACCGGGGACGTCGGTCATCTCCAGGCGCTGGTGTTCCAGGTGAGTGCGTGCTCTTTGTTCTGTCTCCTTCCCCCGTCCGAAATAGTCTGTTTCATCAGAGGAAAAAGTCAGTGGTTCTGCTAGTTCAGCAAGGCTCAAGGAGGAGGGACTCCCAGGTGGGATCGTGGCACGGGGACACTGGTGTACTGTGTCGGAGTTCTTGGCCATGGTAGGAAAGGGTCTCGAGTCAGATCCTGACTGGGGGGCCGGAAGAAAGAGGTGCATGGACGAGCATCTGTGTACGGTCACCCTAGGTGATCGGTACGTAGCATTTGAGGTCAGTGTCCTGCGGGAGCGGGGAGGGTGGAAAGGGATCGGGCCCGGGCCGCTTGCACCGGCACCGGGGCCCGGTCTGGGCTCCAGCCTCCGTGAAGCCAACCGCCGCCCGTGACGTGATCACTCGGCGCCCCACCTCACCCCCGAGAAGCAGCAGTGCCAGCCCAGCCCGACGTGGGGGCCGGCGGTGGGGAGACCCCTTTGAGGGAGAGCCAGGCCTCGTGGGCTTTTTGCCTCCCGTGCTCTGAGTGGAGCCCGTGATAGCCGTTCCCCCCGTCCTCTCCTGATCGCTCTTGGGCCCAGCTCTCCCCGCCGTGGCCCTCCACCGAGCCAGGAAGGCCTCGGGGACGTGCCCTTGCGGGATGATGAAGAGGGGGCCGCCCGCTGGGCGGCGTGGAGGTTTGGCACGGGGCAGCCCTCTGTAGGGCTCCTTGCACTCCCCAAGTCTGCCTCTTGACAAACCAAGGGACTTGACAGTGTGGGGCCTTTCAGGAGGTGTACGTCCCTTCTTCCGTGTGGGAAATGTCGCCTGAGTGGGCGCGTGACCGGCAGCCGGAGGTGTTTTCTTTCTGTCTCTGTTTCTCCCTTCTCCTTCCTGTCTTCTGTTGAAACAGTCTTGCCGGGAGGAGGACGCCTCCTACCCCGGCTCAGGGTAATTGAAGGCTTCTCCAGGCGGGCTGGTGAGCGTGTGGCGCCGTGGTTTAGCGAGGGGTCGGCGGCGCGGCTGACGTTTCGTGCTTAGCGAAGGGCGGAGGCAGGGCTCGAGCAGCAAGGGCAGCGTGGCATTTCTGGGGTGACGCTGCCTTCCAGAGGACCCTGTTTGGCCATCCCAGGAGCCCTTCACGGTAATATCTGGGCGTCGAGTCAAGTCCTCCGGCGTGGGGCGTGGGTCCCGGGTCCCGGAAGACGTGCACTCAGCACGGCGGGGCTCTTGTGGGTGTTCTTTCCTCGACGCACCTCAGTACCGCGGCTTGAAAGAATTGCCAAGGCCCGGAGGCGCAGCAGATTCGGAGTTAGGGAAAGAGAGGAAGGCGTGCTGAGACAAAAGCGAGGGAAAAGGAGAGAAGATGCGATCCCGTCCCGTCCCGTCCCTCCGGTTCTTTTCAGCACGGAGGACGCGTGGTGCTTCCCGAGGCGGCGGTGGACCAGAGCTCTCTTCTCTTTCCAAGGCCTCGTGTCCGCGGAGCACTTGGCATCCAGAGTGTGTTCCTTCAGCCAACATGGGTGGGGCCGGTGGCGGCAGTGCCCCCAGTGGCCCACCCCGTCCTCCACCCAAGTCAGTGCAACCAGGCGGGCGCTGAGAAGATGCTTAAGGGCCGGAACCTGTGTCTAAACCACACTGGCCAGTGCACCGCAAAGAAACTAAAGAGGAGTCCCCGGTGGCTCCCAGTCGCTCCGAGGTGTAAAGCACAGCGAGTTGGCGGGAGCCTACACCCACCCACACACCCACCCCGGGGGTGTCTTCCCATCCCTGGCCTTCCCCTGGGCGGTGTCAGGAGACTGGCCCGCTCCGGCGTCTCTGGGGCAGCGCCCGGCGGCCCTCCCGACGGACCCGTGCGTGCCACCGTCCACGCCTGAACACCAAACCCCACTGCCACCCTCCCGCCCCCGGGCCGCCGTGGGAGAAGAGCCAGGTCCTCGGGGGAAGTCCATCGTCTTGCCACAGGAGGCCGAGCTCGTCCCGCACCGCGTCTGTGCCTGTGGGCTGCCGGCCCTTTGCTTCGGGCTGCTTGCCCCTCGGTGACTGGTGAGGAGGTGCCTCGCCAGGCACCGGCCAGACGTGACTGGATCTCTGTGCTCACACTCAGAGCGTTTCCCGAGGCGTTAGGCAAATGTGGGCTGCTAAAGACACGGCTGCCGGTCCACGGCTGGGTGCCTGGATGGGGAGTCATAACGGCAGGCTAAGAGGACCCCACAGAGACGAGGCCCCGCAGGATGCAGGGCCAGAGTTTGAGGCGCGCCCCTCTGAAGCGGCCAGGTTGATGAGCCATCCTGCCTTTGGCAGGTTGGGCAGAGGTTGGCATTTCGTTTTTCCCTCGGCAAAGGGCAGAGGGAGAGGGCCTGGGGGAGGGGAAGGGGCAGGGCAGGTTGGCACCCGAGGTGCAGTTCCGTCATCAAGAGGAACGGGTCCGCCGATCCCGCGAACCCTGTACCCGCCGTCCCTTCCTGGGGAGGAGTGACAAAGGATTGAAGTCGGGAACACTGGACAGTGGCCCCGGGAAGTCAGGAGCTCCGCCTGGGAAGGGGCGGGAAGCGTGGCCCGTGGCCCAAGGCCCGGCCGTGCCGTGGACGCTCCAGAGACGGGCAGTGGCACAAGGCGCACAGCCCGGCCGCCTGGCGTGTGGGGCTACAGGAGGTGGAGTCTCGGTGGACCCTGGTGGCCGCCACGTGTGGGCGTGACTAGAGGAAGCGGCTCCGAAGGAGGCCAGGCCGCGGTTCTGCGGGCATTTGGCCGCGTGTCCCTTCCCCTCGGCGCCAGAGGAGGTTCGGCCTAGGCGGGCCCAGGGCCCCGGAAGCCTCTCTGGGCCGCGGTGCGGCCCAGCCAGAGACCACCGCGGGCAACGGGAGTTCCGCCGCCCTTGGCGGCAGCGGCCGAGGCGGGCCCGCCGACCACCTTCTGTCCAGCTCAGAGACGACACGTGGAGCCTGGCTACCGAGTGCCGAGGGCGCCCGAGGCCCAGCGAGAGCTGGCAGTCCGAGTCCAGAAGGGGACGGCGCTCGCGGGACGCAGGAGCCACCGCAGAAGGAGCCCTTGACCTGAGCCGAAGAGTCCAGTCAGTCGGTGGCTGCGCTGCCATCTCGCGCGGTCTCCGGGATTGTGGCCCGGGCCTGACCTGGCCTGTCCCGAGTGCTCCCGGACGGGGCTCCCGGAGAGGAGGAGAGGGCAGGACACGAGAGGAGAGGAGAGGAGCTGAGCAGAGCCCCGCCGAGTGGACCCCCGGGCCATGCATTTGCAGCAGGCTTCAGCTTTCTCCCCACGAGGCCCTGAGCCTCCGTTCAGCGACGAGAAGGAAAGGCCCCGGCTTGCATTCCGGCCTGGCCCTCCGGGTCTCGGCCCTGTGCTTGCACCTGCGGCCCAGCCAGGGGATCAAGGGGAAGAGGTCTGAAGAAGCTGCCTGAAGCTCACCTCTGTTGGACTGAGAGGAACGCCTCCCGCCCTTGCCCTCTCCCCCATGACCACCACTCATCCAGCTTGTCTGCCAAGGCCAGGAACGAGGTGCATACTCCTGGGCACAGGGCGGTGCCTTCGAGTCCCCGGCGGACCCGATAGGCCGCTTCTGGGGCAAGCTGTGCGGTGGCCCGTTCCTGCCCTTGGCCCAGCTCTTATCTGCCGGGGCGGGGGTGGGTGGTGGGCTGGTGTGTGTGGGGGGGGTCCGGTCCCGGGGCGGGGGGAGGGGCGGGGTGCGGTGTGGGGGAGGGCTACCCTCCCCCCACACGTACCCCTCCTGGAAGGGCGCTGAAACCCGCCCCGCACCCGTCTCCTTTCGCGCCTGTGAGTCGCCCGACACGTTGTGAGGCCATCTTAGGTGGGCAGAGCCTTTGCCAGGGGCCCGGTCCTGAGGTAGCTAGGCGCTCTGACTGGTCGCCGGCCGCAGGTGCTCTCAGCGTGCCCCTCTGGCCGGGGCCAACGGCTGCACCTGCAGAAGGTGGAGCCGCTTGTGAAAACTCCCAGGAGTCTTCCCCAAACGAGAGGACCCCCGGGTCGTCCAACGGGGAGGGAGGCCGAGGAATAGGGCGTGCCCCGGCCGCAGAGTTCCTGTTCCCGAGGTGAGCTCGGGTGCGGAAAACGGACCTGGATCCCCTCGCTGCGGACGGTGCCGTCCCTCTCTGCGTACCGATCGATCGTGGCCCACTTCCGTCCCATCGCCAGTGGGTCCTGGATACCCTGTGTCCTACGGCACAGGCAGGGCCTCACGGGATGCGGCGGGGCCTGGGATCGGGGCTCTCTCTGGCGGGAGCAAGAAGTAAACAAACCGAAACCCAGATCCAGCTGTGAGAGGGTGGAACGTGCAGCGCCCCTGCATTACTCTTCCTCATCTGCGTCTGGGAGCAAGCACTAACGAGGACACGTTCTGCGGGCCGTCTGCAGGGTGCTGCCCCCGACAGGGCACCGGGCGGCCACCTCCTCCCCTTTCCCCGTGGTCCACGGTGGCTGGGCCCGGGGCCTCCGCCGGGGCACCGGCGGCGGGTCCGGGGTCCCCGGTGGCCCTGAGACCCCAGGGACCCCACTGGCCGACCTCGCTCCTGCAGGGAGGGCCACGATCCAGGGGCCAGATGCCCCGGGGTGGGAGCTTCCAGCTCCTTGTTCCTGAACATGGCGGCTGCCGAGGCCACGGCCCCGAGGGTGGGGAGCGCGGCGGGCCTGGCAGCCAGGGGCTCCTCGGTGGGCGAGCCCGGCCCCGAACCCCACCGCGTGTGGCTTCCACCCCTACTGCGGAGGCGTGCCGGGCGGCCAGGTTCGGCCCGGGAATCCTCCCAGTGCTCCGAAGCCAGCCCTCCTCCCGTCACAGGCCTTCCCCACGGTATGCACAGGCAGGGGCTGGAGGCCGTGCTCAAAAAGCTTCCGCTTGATGGCACTGTTGCTCCAGAAATGCCCAGCACCTTCGCGAGCGTGGCCTCTCCCTCCGCCCTTTGCGGATCAAAAAAGGCCCAGGGAGGCCCAAGAGCCACCCAAGCCTTCCCAGTGGGGTGGGACCTACTGGGGGGTTGGGGGAGGCGGTGTCTCTTCCTTTTGGGGCTTCTCCTTGGCAGTAGGAGCGCACAGGTAAAGACATCCCAAGGAATCCGTGCGTCCGTGGGTCCATCTCCACACCCCTCCGGGAGTGGTCTTGAGTCCACGTTGCCTGGCCCACGGGTCCTGGCGACCGGGACCCTGTCATGTCTGCACACCTGGGGACGGGCATCCACCTGGGTCGTGTCGGGCAGAACCCTAGCTCTCTCGGGACATTGATTCAGAGCCGAGAGGTGGCACAAGGACCTGGGTTTCTCCTCCTCCTGCGTGGTTGCCTCTCTGCTGTTCTCATCCCGCTACGTGAACTGGCTTAAGGGCTCAGGAGCAGGCCCGAGAAGGGTCTAGGCCACTGTGGCAGCGGGAGGAACTGACGGGGACCCAGGGAGCTGGGGCACATTGCCCCTGCTCACCTCCAGGGGCGTCAGGCGGTCGCTCTGCCACGGAGTGCCCGGGGTAGGGGGTGCAGGGAGGTGGTTTGGAGTTGCTGGGACGGGTGTACATCCCAGTGGCTCCCCTCCATCCGCACAGACAGATGACCCTGGGGAGGGCCATCAGTTCAGTAGACCCTTCTGGGGAGCCCTCCATGGGAGTGTGTCTGTACTCTCGCCTCAACCCCCCCGGACTCGTTCGTCGGTTCGTTCACTCGTTCCCTGCTCCACGCGTTCATTCGTAAGCACGCAGGTACACGAACGTGTGCGTGTGCGCGCGTGCGTATCACGTGTGCGTCGTGTGTAAGCTCGTGTACGGACGCCTACAGAGCGTGTACAAAAGGTCCCTTCTCTTGTACTTTCTCCCCGTAACCGCCTCGGGGGTGCCGCTGCGGATAGAACTTTCTCCCAGTCAGAGCCAAAGCCCTAGCCCTCGCCGTTGCTCGATGGCCGCTCCCGGGTTGTCCCCGTCTGCGGAGGGAAGCACACGTCATTTCTGCGTGCGTGTGTGTGCTCCCGGGGTTGAATGCAGGTGAGGACAACGGGCCGCAGAGGGCTGTGTGCGTGTCGCCTGCTCCCTGACCCCAGCGGGCTCACGTAGCGATAGGTAGTCTTCTGCCTTTTGGGCTGCTCTCACGGCGCTGTAGGCGTGCCGTGGCGTTGGCACGCCTGTGCGGCGTCGACGTCGTGTCCTGCTAGGTCCCCTCCGTTTCTTTTCGGACAGCTGCCCAGGGCAGGGTGCCCTTGTCTGTGCCCGGAGGCAGGAGCATAGGGTGTCTCAGGTGCCCCTCCTCTTTGGACGCTAGGCTTCCGCCTTGTTCCTTCCTCTCCTCTTCTGTCTCCCACGGAAGTGGCTCTGAGGCGCGGGCCACTGAGTCGTCGTTCCCGGGGTGTGGGTGAGCGTGACCAGGGTACGTTCTCCGGCGTCAGCGTCCACCCAGAGGAGAGGAGCAGGGTAGGTCTCACGTGGGCCACGTCCCAGAAGACGTGCCCTTGTGCCCGGAAAGTACGTGCGGTGGACCTTTGTGCGGCCAGAGGGGAGACGGGTGGGTGCCCCTTTACCCACGCGTCCTAGGAACCGCTGGGAAGTTGTGGAGGACGCGCGCGGGCTTGCCAAGATACCTGGGGGTGTCCCGCCATGGTCCCACGGGCGCAGAGCCGGGGAGAGACAGGCTCCGCGCCTGTCAACGCCGGGGTGTGATGGCTGTGCTTCCCCCCGGAAAGAGATTTTTGGGGGATGACGGGGTCAAGGTTTTCACTGGACGCGCTTCTTTGTGTACAAGCTGCTTCTGCCTAACGACCCCCCTGCCCCGGCTGGCACCCGTGCCATTTCCGAAGGACGAGTGGAGTTGATTCCTCACGCTCACGCTCGCGCCTCGTCCGGAAGTTTTTGGTTGGTCCGGGGGTGCCGGTACACTCGAGTAGGAACCGAAGGCGCTCTCTCTCAAGGTTGCGCGGGCGGGGGTGTACGCGGACCCCCCCAGCCCCCCGTTCACCGGCACCGTGGTGGTCCCACGCTGAGTGATGGGCGTTCGGTTCTCTCTCGTTGCAGAGGAGGCAGAGCGGAAGGAAAGGAGGAAGAGGGAAACCGGGGACGTCGGTCATCTCCAGGCGCTGGTGTTCCAGGTGAGTGCGTGCTCTTTGTTCTGTCTCCTTCCCCCGTCCGAAATAGTCTGTTTCATCAGAGGAAAAAGTCAGTGGTTCTGCTAGTTCAGCAAGGCTCAAGGAGGAGGGACTCCCAGGTGGGATCGTGGCACGGGGACACTGGTGTACTGTGTCGGAGTTCTTGGCCATGGTAGGAAAGGCTCTCGAGTCAGATCCTGACTGGGGGGCCGGAAGAAAGAGGTGCATGGACGAGCATCTGTGTACGGTCACCCTAGGTGATCGGTACGTAGCATTTGAGGTCAGTGTCCTGCGGGAGCGGGGAGGGTGGAAAGGGATCGGGCCCGGGCCGCTTGCACCGGCACCGGGGCCCGGTCTGGGCTCCAGCCTCCGTGAAGCCAACCGCCGCCCGTGACGTGATCACTCGGCGCCCCACCTCACCCCCGAGAAGCAGCAGTGCCAGCCCAGCCCGACGTGGGGGGCCGGCGGTGGGGAGACCCCTTTGAGGGAGAGCCAGGCCTCGTGGGCTTTTTGCCTCCCGTGCTCTGAGTGGAGCCCGTGATAGCCGTTCCCCCCGTCCTCTCCTGATCGCTCTTGGGCCCAGCTCTCCCCGCCGTGGCCCTCCACCGAGCCAGGAAGGCCTCGGGGACGTGCCCTTGCGGGATGATGAAGAGGGGGCCGCCCGCTGGGCGGCGTGGAGGTTTGGCACGGGGCAGCCCTCTGTAGGGCTCCTTGCACTCCCCAAGTCTGCCTCTTGACAAACCAAGGGACTTGACAGTGTGGGGCCTTTCAGGAGGTGTACGTCCCTTCTTCCGTGTGGGAAATGTCGCCTGAGTGGGCGCGTGACCGGCAGCCGGAGGTGTTTTCTTTCTGTCTCTGTTTCTCCCTTCTCCTTCCTGTCTTCTGTTGAAACAGTCTTGCCGGGAGGAGGACGCCTCCTACCCCGGCTCAGGGTAATTGAAGGCTTCCTCCAGGCGGGCTGGTGAGCGTGTGGCGCCGTGGTTTAGCGAGGGGTCGGCGGCGCGGCTGACGTTTCGTGCTTAGCGAAGGGCGGAGGCAGGGCTCGAGCAGCAAGGGCAGCGTGGCATTTCTGTGGTGACGCTGCCTTCCAGAGGACCCTGTTTGGCCATCCCAGGAGCCCTTCACGGTAATATCTGGGCGTCGAGTCAAGTCCTCCGGCGTGGGGCGTGGGTCCCGGGTCCCGGAAGACGTGCACTCAGCACGGCGGGGCTCTTGTGGGTGTTCTTTCCTCGACGCACCTCAGTACCGCGGCTTGAAAGAATTGCCAAGGCCCGGAGGCGCAGCAGATTCGGAGTTAGGGAAAGAGAGGAAGGCGTGCTGAGACAAAAGCGAGGGAAAAGGAGAGAAGATGCGATCCCGTCCCGTCCCGTCCCTCCGGTTCTTTTCAGCACGGAGGACGCGTGGTGCTTCCCGAGGCGGCGGTGGACCAGAGCTCTCTTCCTCTTTCCAAGGCCTCGTGTCCGCGGAGCACTTGGCATCCAGAGTGTGTTCCTTCAGCCAACATGGGTGGGGCCGGTGGCGGCAGTGCCCCCAGTGGCCCACCCCGTCCTCCACCCAAGTCAGTGCAACCAGGCGGGCGCTGAGAAGATGCTTAAGGCCGGAACCTGTGTCTAAACCACACTGGCCAGTGCACCGCAAAGAAACTAAAGAGGAGTCCCCGGTGGCTCCCAGTCGCTCCGAGGTGTAAAGCACAGCGAGTTGGCGGGAGCCTACACCCACCCACACACCCCCCCCGGGGTGTCTTCCCATCCCTGGCCTTCCCCTGGGCGGTGTCAGGAGACTGGCCCGCTCCGGCGTCTCTGGGGCAGCGCCCGGCGCCCTCCCGACGGACCCGTGCGTGCCACCGTCCACGCCTGAACACCAAACCCCACTGCCACCCTCCCGCCCCCGGGCCGCCGTGGGAGAAGAGCCAGGTCCTCGGGGGAAGTCCATCGTCTTGCCACAGGAGGCCGAGCTCGTCCCGCACCGCGTCTGTGCCTGTGGGCTGCCGGCCCTTTGCTTCGGGCTGCTTGCCCCTCGGTGACTGGTGAGGAGGTGCCTCGCCAGGCACCGGCCAGACGTGACTGGATCTCTGTGCTCACACTCAGAGCGTTTCCCGAGGCGTTAGGCAAATGTGGGCTGCTAAAGACACGGCTGCCGGTCCACGGCTGGGTGCCTGGATGGGGAGTCATAACGGCAGGCTAAGAGGACCCCACAGAGACGAGGCCCCGCAGGATGCAGGGCCAGAGTTTGAGGCGCGCCCCTCTGAAGCGGCCAGGTTGATGAGCCATCCTGCCTTTGGCAGGTTGGGCAGAGGTTGGCATTTCGTTTTTCCCTCGGCAAAGGGCAGAGGGAGAGGGCCTGGGGGAGGGGAAGGGGCAGGGCAGGTTGGCACCCGAGGTGCAGTTCCGTCATCAAGAGGAACGGGTCCGCCGATCCCGCGAACCCTGTACCCGCCGTCCCTTCCTGGGGAGGAGTGACAAAGGATTGAAGTCGGGAACACTGGACAGTGGCCCCGGGAAGTCAGGAGCTCCGCCTGGGAAGGGGCGGGAAGCGTGGCCCGTGGCCCAAGGCCCGGCCGTGCCGTGGACGCTCCAGAGACGGGCAGTGGCACAAGGCGCACAGCCCGGCCGCCTGGCGTGTGGGGCTACAGGAGGTGGAGTCTCGGTGGACCCTGGTGGCCGCCACGTGTGGGCGTGACTAGAGGAAGCGGCTCCGAAGGAGGCCAGGCCGCGGTTCTGCGGGCATTTGGCCGCGTGTCCCTTCCCCTCGGCGCCAGAGGAGGTTCGGCCTAGGCGGGCCCAGGGCCCCGGAAGCCTCTCTGGGCCGCGGTGCGGCCCAGCCAGAGACCACCGCGGGCAACGGGAGTTCCGCCGCCCTTGGCGGCAGCGGCCGAGGCGGGCCCGCCGACCACCTTCTGTCCAGCTCAGAGACGACACGTGGAGCCTGGCTACCGAGTGCCGAGGGCGCCCGAGGCCCAGCGAGAGCTGGCAGTCCGAGTCCAGAAGGGGACGGCGCTCGCGGGACGCAGGAGCCACCGCAGAAGGAGCCCTTGACCTGAGCCGAAGAGTCCAGTCAGTCGGTGGCTGCGCTGCCATCTCGCGCGGTCTCCGGGATTGTGGCCCGGGCCTGACCTGGCCTGTCCCGAGTGCTCCCGGACGGGGCTCCCGGAGAGGAGGAGAGGGCAGGACACGAGAGGAGAGGAGAGGAGCTGAGCAGAGCCCCGCCGAGTGGACCCCCGGGCCATGCATTTGCAGCAGGCTTCAGCTTTCTCCCCACGAGGCCCTGAGCCTCCGTTCAGCGACGAGAAGGAAAGGCCCCGGCTTGCATTCCGGCCTGGCCCTCCGGGTCTCGGCCCTGTGCTTGCACCTGCGGCCCAGCCAGGGGATCAAGGGGAAGAGGTCTGAAGAAGCTGCCTGAAGCTCACCTCTGTTGGACTGAGAGGAACGCCTCCCGCCCTTGCCCTCTCCCCCATGACCACCACTCATCCAGCTTGTCTGCCAAGGCCAGGAACGAGGTGCATACTCCTGGGCACAGGGCGGTGCCTTCGAGTCCCCGGCGGACCCGATAGGCCGCTTCTGGGGCAAGCTGTGCGGTGGCCCGTTCCTGCCCTTGGCCCAGCTCTTATCTGCCGGGGCGGGGGTGGGTGGTGGGCTGGTGTGTGTGGGGGGGGTCCGGTCCCGGGGCGGGGGGAGGGGCGGGGTGCGGTGTGGGGGAGGGCTACCCTCCCCCCACACGTACCCCTCCTGGAAGGGCGCTGAAACCCGCCCCGCGCCCGTCTCCTTTCGCGCCTGTGAGTCGCCCGACACGTTGTGAGGCCATCTTAGGTGGGCAGAGCCTTTGCCAGGGGCCCGGTCCTGAGGTAGCTAGGCGCTCTGACTGGTCGCCGGCCGCAGGTGCTCTCAGCGTGCCCCTCTGGCCGGGGCCAACGGCTGCACCTGCAGAAGGTGGAGCCGCTTGTGAAAACTCCCAGGAGTCTTCCCCAAACGAGAGGACCCCCGGGTCGTCCAACGGGGAGGGAGGCCGAGGAATAGGGCGTGCCCCGGCCGCAGAGTTCCTGTTCCCGAGGTGAGCTCGGGTGCGGAAAACGGACCTGGATCCCCTCGCTGCGGACGGTGCCGTCCCTCTCTGCGTACCGATCGATCGTGGCCCACTTCCGTCCCATCGCCAGTGGGTCCTGGATACCCTGTGTCCTACGGCACAGGCAGGGCCTCACGGGATGCGGCGGGGCCTGGGATCGGGGCTCTCTCTGGCGGGAGCAAGAAGTAAACAAACCGAAACCCAGATCCAGCTGTGAGAGGGTGGAACGTGCAGCGCCCCTGCATTACTCTTCCTCGTCTGCGTCTGGGAGCAAGCACTAACGAGGACACGTTCTGCGGGCCGTCTGCAGGGTGCTGCCCCCGACAGGGCACCGGGCGGCCACCTCCTCCCCTTTCCCCGTGGTCCACGGTGGCTGGGCCCGGGGCCTCCGCCGGGGCACCGGCGGCGGGTCCGGGGTCCCCGGTGGCCCTGAGACCCCAGGGACCCCACTGGCCGACCTCGCTCCTGCAGGGAGGGCCACGATCCAGGGGCCAGATGCCCCGGGGTGGGAGCTTCCAGCTCCTTGTTCCTGAACATGGCGGCTGCCGAGGCCACGGCCCCGAGGGTGGGGAGCGCGGCGGGCCTGGCAGCCAGGGGCTCCTCGGTGGGCGAGCCCGGCCCCGAACCCCACCGCGTGTGGCTTCCACCCCTACTGCGGAGGCGTGCCGGGCGGCCAGGTTCGGCCCGGGAATCCTCCCAGTGCTCCGAAGCCAGCCCTCCTCCCGTCACAGGCCTTCCCCACGGTATGCACAGGCAGGGGCTGGAGGCCGTGCTCAAAAAGCTTCCGCTTGATGGCACTGTTGCTCCAGAAATGCCCAGCACCTTCGCGAGCGTGGCCTCTCCCTCCGCCCTTTGCGGATCAAAAAAGGCCCAGGGAGGCCCAAGAGCCACCCAAGCCTTCCCAGTGGGGTGGGACCTACTGGGGGGTTGGGGGAGGCGGTGTCTCTTCCTTTTGGGGCTTCTCCTTGGCAGTAGGAGCGCACAGGTAAAGACATCCCAAGGAATCCGTGCGTCCGTGGGTCCATCTCCACACCCCTCCGGGAGTGGTCTTGAGTCCACGTTGCCTGGCCCACGGGTCCTGGCGACCGGGACCCTGTCATGTCTGCACACCTGGGGACGGGCATCCACCTGGGTCGTGTCGGGCAGAACCCTAGCTCTCTCGGGACATTGATTCAGAGCCGAGAGGTGGCACAAGGACCTGGGTTTCTTCCTCCTCCTGCGTGGTTGCCTCTCTGCTGTTCTCATCCCGCTACGTGAACTGGCTTAAGGGCTCAGGAGCAGGCCCGAGGAGGGTCT